>NC_069500.1:8107082-8177082 GCF_027579735.1 Bombina bombina
TATTACAGACTGAGGGTAAAGGGCAGTACCAGGTGCTTTTTACAGACTGAGGGTAAAGGGCAGTACCAGGTGCTTATTACAGACTGAGGGTAAAGGGCAGTACCTGGTGCTTATTACAGACTGAGGCTAAGGGCAGTACCAGGTGCTTATTACAGACTGAGGGTAAATGGCAGTTCCAGGCGCTTATTACAGACTGAGGGTAATGGGCAGTACCAGGTGCTTATTACAGACTGAGGGTTAAGGGCAGTACCAGGTGCTTATTACAGACTGAGGGTTAAGGGCAGTACCAGGTGCTTAGTACAGACTGAGGGTAAAGGGCAATACCAGGTGCTTATTACAGACTGAGGGTAAAGGGCAGTACAAGGTGCTTATTACAGACTGAGGGTTAGGGCGAGTACCAGGTGTTTATGACAGACTGAGGGTAAAGGGCAGTACCAGGTGCTTATTACAGACTGATGGTAAAGGGCAGTACCAGGTGCTTATAACAGACTGAGAGTAAAGGGGCAGTACCGGTGCTTATTACAGACTGAGGGTAAAGGGCAGTATCAGGTGCTTAGTACAGACTAAGGGTAAAGGGCAGTACCAGGTGTTTATTACAGACTGAGAGTAAAGGGTAGTACCAGGTGCTTATTACAGACTGAGAGTAAAGGGCAGTACCAGGTGCTTATTACAGACTGAGAGTAAAGGGCAGTACCAGGTGCTTATTACAGACTGAGGGTAAAGGGCAGTATCAGGTGCTTAGTACAGACTAAGGGTAAAGGGCAGTACCAGGTGTTTATTACAGACTGAGAGTAAAGGGTAGTACCAGGTGCTTATTACAGACTGAGAGTAAAGGGCAGTACCAGGTGCTTATTACAGACTGAGAGTAAAGGGCAGTACCAGGTGCTTATTACAGACTAAGGGTAAAGGGCAGTACCAGGTGCTTATTACAGACTGAGGGTAAAGGGCAGTACCAGGTGCTTATTACAGACTGAGGGTAAAGGGCAGTACCAGGTGCTTATTACAGAATGAAGGTAAAGGGCCAGGTACAGGTGCTTATTACAGACTGAGGGTTAAGGGCAGTACCAGGTGCTTATTACAGACTGAGGGTAATGGGCAGTACCAGGTGCTTATTACAGACTGAGGGTTAAGGGCAGTACCAGGTGCTTATTACAGACTGAGGGTTAAGGGCAGTACCAGGTGCTTAGTACAGACTGAGGGTAAAGGGCAATACCAGGTGCTTATTACAGACTGAGGGTAAAGGGCAGTACAAGGTGCTTATTACAGACTGAGGGTTAAGGGCAGTACCAGGTGCTTATTACAGACTGAGGGTTAAGGGCAGTACCAGGTGCTTAGTACAGACTGAGGGTAAAGGGCAATACCAGGTGCTTATTACAGACTGAGGGTAAAGGGCAGTACAAGGTGCTTATTACAGACTGAGGGTAAAGGGAAGTACCAGGTGTTTATTACAGACTAAGGGTAAAGGGCAGTACCAGGTGCTTATTACAGACTGATGGTAAAGGGCAGTACCAGGTGCTTATTACAGACTGAGGGTAAAGGGCAGTACCAGGTGGTTATTACAGACTGAGGGTTAAGGGCAGTACCAGGTGCTTATTACAGACTGAGGGTAAAGGGCAGTGACAGGTGCTTATTACAGACTGAGGGTAAAGGGCAGTACCAGGTGCTTATTACAGAATGAAGGTAAAGGGCAGTACCAGGTGCTTATTACAGAATGAAGGTAAAGGGCAGTACCAGGTGCTTATTACAGACTGAGGGTAAAGGGCAGTACCAGGTGCTTATTACAGACTGATGGTAAAGGGCAGTACCAGGTGCTTATTACAGACTGAGGGTAAAGGGCAGTACCAGTTGCTTATTACAGACTGAGGGTAAAGGGCAATACCAGTTGCTTATTACAGACTGAGGGTAAAGGGCAGTACCAGGTGCTTATTACAGACTGAGGGTAAAGGGCAGTACCAGGTGCTTATTACAGACTGAGGGTAAAGGGCAGTACCAGGTGCATATTACAGGTTGAGGGTAAAGGGCAGTACCATGTGCTTATTACAGAATTAAGGTAAAGGGCAGTACCAGGTGCTTATTACAGACTGAGGGTAACGGGCAGTACCAGGTGCTTATTACAGACTGAAAGTAAAGGGCAGTACCAAGTGCATATTACAGACTGAGGGTAAAGGCAGTACCAGGTGCTTATTACAGACTGAGGGGTAAAGGGCAGTACCCAGGTGCTTATTACAGACTGAGGAGTAAAGGGCAGTACCAGGGTTCTTATTACAGACTGAGGGTAAAGGGCAGTACCAGGTGCTTTTTACAGACTGAGGGTAAAGGGGCAGTACCAGGTGGGCTTATTACAGACTGAGGTAAAGGGGCAGTACCAGGTGCTATTACAGACTGAGGGTAAAGGGCAGTACCAGGTGCTTATTACAGACTGAGGGTAAATGGCAGTTCCAGGCGCTTATTACAGACTGAGGGTAATGGGCAGTACCAGGTGCTTATTACAGACTGAGGGTTAAGGGCAGTACCAGGTGCTTATTACAGACTGAGGGTTAAGGGCAGTACCAGGTGCTTAGTACAGACTGAGGGTAAAGGGCAATACCAGGTGCTTATTACAGACTGAGGGTAAAGGGCAGTACAAGGTGCTTATTACAGACTGAGGGTAAAGGGCAGTACCAGGTGTTTATGACAGACTGAGGGTAAAGGGCAGTACCAGGTGCTTATTACAGACTGATGGTAAAGGGCAGTACCAGGTGCTTATAACAGACTGAGAGTAAAGGGCAGTACCAGGTGCTTATTACAGACTGAGGGTAAAGGGCAGTATCAGGTGCTTAGTACAGACTAAGGGTAAAGGGCAGTACCAGGTGTTTATTACAGACTGAGAGTAAAGGGTAGTACCAGGTGCTTATTACAGACTGAGAGTAAAGGGCAGTACCAGGTGCTTATTACAGACTGAGAGTAAAGGGCAGTACCAGGTGCTTATTACAGACTAAGGGTAAAGGGCAGTACCAGGTGCTTATTACAGACTGAGGGTAAAGGGCAGTACCAGGTGCTTATTACAGACTGAGGGTAAAGGGCAGTACCAGGTGCTTATTACAGAATGAAGGTAAAGGGCAGTACCAGGTGCTTATTACAGACTGAGGGTTAAGGGCAGTACCAGGTGCTTATTACAGACTGAGGGTAAAGGGCAGTACTAGGTGCTTATTACAGACTGAGGGTAAAGGGCAGTACCAGGTGCTTATTACAGACTGAGGGTTAAGGGCAGTACCAGGTGCTTATTACAGACTGAGGGTAAAGGGCAGTGACAGGTGCTTATTACAGACTGAGGGTAAAGGGCAGTACCAGGTGCTTATTACAGAATGAAGGTAAAGGGCAGTACCAGGTGCTTATTACAGAATGAAGATAAAGGGCAGTACCAGGTGCTTATTACAGACTGAGGGTAAAGGGCAGTACCAGGTGCTTATTACAGACTGATGGTAAAGGGCAATACCAGGTGCTTATTACAGACTGAGGGTAAAGGGCAGTACCAAGTGCTTATTACAGACTGAGGGTAAAGGGCAGTACCAGTTGCTTATTACAGACTGAGGGTAAAGGGCAGTACCAGGTGCTTATTACAGACTGAGGGTAAAGGGCAGTACCAGGTGCTTATTACAGACTGAGGGTAAAGGGCAGTACCAGGTGCTTATTACAGGTTGAGGGTAAAGGGCAGTACCAGGTGCTTATTACAGAATGAAGGTAAAGGGCAGTACCAGGTGCTTATTACAGACTGAGGGTAACGGGCAGTACCAGGTTCTTATTACAGACTGAAAGTAAAGGGCAGTACCAAGTGCATATTACAGACTGAGGGTAAAGGGCAGTACCAGGTGCTTATTACAGGTTGAGGGTAAAGGGCAGTACCAGGTGCTTATTACAGAATGAAGGTAAAGGGCAGTACCAGGTGCTTATTACAGACTGAGGGTAACGGGCAGTACCAGGTTCTTATTACAGACTGAAAGTAAAGGGCAGTACCAAGTGCATATTACAGACTGAGGGTAAAGGGCAGTACCAGGTGCTTATTACAGACTGAGGGTAAAGGGCAGTACCAGGTGCTTATTACAGACTGAGGGTAAAGGGCAGTACCAGGTGCTTATTACAGACTGAGGGTAAGGGCAGTGCCAGGGGCTTATTACAGACTGAGGGCAAAGGGCAGTACCAGGTGCTTATTACAGACTGAGGGTAAAGGGCAGTACCAGGTGCTTATTACAGACTGAGGGTAAGGGCAGTGCCAGGGGCTTATTACAGACTGAGGGCAAAGGGCAGTACCAGGTGCTTATTACAGACTGAGGGTAATGGGCAGTACCAGGTGCTTAGTACAGACTGAGGGTAAAGGGCAGTACCAGGTGCTTAGTACAGACTGAGGGTAATGGGCAGTGCCAGGTGCTTATTACAGACTGAGGGTAATGGGCAGTACCAGGTGCTTAGTACAGACTGAGGGTAAAGGGCAGTACCAGGTGCTCATTACAGACTGAGGGTAAAGGACAGTACCAGGTGCTTATTACAGACTGAGGGTAAAGGGCAGTACCAGGTGCTTATTACAGACTGAGGGTAAAGGGCAGTACCAGGTGCTTATTACAGACTGAGGGTAAGGGCAGTACCAGGTGCGTAGTACATACTGAGGGTAAAGGTCAGTACCAGGTGCTTATTACAGACTGAGGGTAACGGGCAGTACCAGGTGCTTATTACAGACTGAGGGTAAAGGGCAGTACCAGGTGCTTATTACAGACTGAGGGTAAAGGGCAGTACCAGGTGGTTATTACAGACTGAGGGTAAGGGCAGTACCAGGTGCGTAGTACATACTGAGGGTAAAGGGCAGTACCAGGTGCTTATTACAGACTGAGAGTAAAGGGCAGTACCAGGTGCTTATTACAGACTGAGGGTAAAGGGCAGTACCAGGTGCTTATTACAGACTGAGGGTAAAGGGCAGTACCATGTGCTTATTACAGACTGAGGGTAAAGGGCACTACCAGGTGCTTATTACAGACTGAGGGTAAAGGGCAGTACCAGGTGCTTATTACAGACTGAGGGTAAAGGGCAGTACCAGGTGCTTATTACAGACTGAGAGTAAAGGGCAGTACTAGGTGCTTAGTACAGGCTGAGGGCAAAGGGCAGTACCAGGTGCTTATTACAGACTGAGGGTAAAGGGCAGTACCAGGTGCTTATTACAGACTGAGGGTAAAGGGCAGTACCAGGTGCTTAGTACAGACTGAGGGTAAGGGCAGTACCAGGTGCTTATTACAGACTGAGGGTAAAGGGCAGTACCAGGTGCTTATTACAGACTGAGAGTAAAGGGCAGTACCAGGTGCTTATTACAGACTGAGGGTAAAGGGCAATACCAGGTGCTTATTACAGACTGAGGGTAAAGGGCAGTACCAGGTGCTTATTACAGATTGAGGGTAAGGGCAGTACCAGGTGCTTATTACAGATTGAGGGTAAAGGGCAGTACTAGGTGCTTATTACAGACTGAGGGTAAAGGGCAGTACCAGGTGCTTATAACAGATTGAGGGTAAAGGGCAGTACCAGGTGCTTATTACACACTGAGGGTAAGGGCAATACCAGGTGCTTATTACAGATTGAGGGTAAAGGGCAGTACCAGGTGCTTATTACAGACTGAGGGTAAAGGGCAGTACCAGGTGCTTATTACAGACTGAGAGTAAAGGGCAGTACCAGGTGCTTATTACAGACTGAGGGTAAAGGGCAGTACCAGGTGCTTATTACAGACTGAGAGTAAAGGGCAGTACCAGGTGCTTATTACAGACTGAGGGTAAAGGGCAGTACCAGGTGCTTATTACAGACTGAGGGTAAAGGACAGTACCAGGTGCTTATTACAGACTGAGGGTAAAGGGCAGTACCAGGTACTTATTACAGACTGAGAGTTAAGGGCAGTACCAGGTGCTTATTACAGACTGAGAGTAATGGGCAGTACCAGGTGCTTATTACAGACTGAGGGTAAAGGGCAGTACCAGGTGCTTATTACAGACTGAGGATAAAGGGCAGTACCAGGTGCTTATTACAAACTGAGGGTAAAGGGCAGTACCAGGTGCTTATTACAGACTGAGGGTAAAGGGCAGTACCAGGTGCTTATTACAGACTGAGGGTAAAGGGCAGTACCAGGTGCTTATTACAGACTGAGGATAAAGGGCAGTACCAGGTGTTTATTACAGACTGAGGGTAAAGGGCAGTACCAGGTGCTTATTACAGACTAAGTGTAAGGGCAGTACCAGGTGCTTATTACAGACTGAGAGTAAAGGGCAGTACCAGGTGCTTATTACAGACTGAGGGTAATGGGCAGTACCAGGTGCTTATTACAGACTGAGGGTAAAGGGCAGTACCAGGTGCTTATTACAGACTGAGGGTAAAGGGCAGTACCAGGTGCTTATTACAGACTGAGGGTAAAGGGCAGTACCAGGTGCATATTACAGGTTGAGGGTAAAGGGCAGTACCATGTGCTTATTACAGAATTAAGGTAAAGGGCAGTACCAGGTGCTTATTACAGACTGAGGCTAAGGGCAGTACCAGGTGCTTATTACAGACTGAGGGTAAATGGCTGTTCCAGGCGCTTATTACAGACTGAGGGTAATGGGCAGTACCAGGTGCTTATTACAGACTGAGGGTAAAAGGCAGTACCAAGTGCAGCTAACACCAACCATAAGGATATAATGATAAAGTAGGTGATGATTAGATTGATCGTATTAGGTCACATGACGAGTTCAAAATGAAATTGGACTATAATCAATAAACAACAAATAGTTCTTAGTTTCTTTTCAGGTAGTATAAGGCTCAGCTAATGAGAAGTAAGGTGGTAATGGTCGTGAAGTAATGATTGTCCGCTTATCTTTTTAAATTTACCAGTAAGAATTAGAGTAATTTTTTAACTATTTTTTAACTTGATAGGCTTGAAAGAGGCATGTCTACGGGCCAAAACGCGTAGTATTAATTTTCCATTTTTTTTTAAAATCTTCCTTTTGCATTCCCCCAACTGATGCCGACGTGACCAGTTATCGGCCAGGAATACCGGGGGTATTGGTGTAAGCAACTCTTTGCTTTCTCTTGTTAAGTGTATCCAGTCCACGGATCATCCATTACTTATGGAATATATTCTCCTTCCCAACAGGAAGTTGCAAGAGTCCACCCACAGCAAAGCTGCTATATAGCTCCTCCCCTAACTGCCATACTCAGTCATTCTCTTGCAAGCCTCAACATAGATAGGAGGTCGTGAGAGTCTGTGGTTTTTTTATACTTATTTTATTCTTCAATCAAAAGTTTGTTATTTTTAAATGGCACCGGAGTGTGCTGTTTATCTCAGGCAGTATTTGGAAGAAGAATCTGCCTGCGTTTTTCTATGATCTTAGCAGACGTAACTAAGATCCATTTGCTGTTCTCACACATTCTGAGGAGTGAGGTACTTCAGAGGGGGAATGGCGTGCAGGTTTTCCTGCAGATAAGGTATGTGCAGTAAAATATTTTTCTAGGAATGGAATTGACTAAGAAAATACTGCTGATACCGAAGTAATGTAAGTAAAGCCTTAAATGCAGCGATAGCGACTGGTATCAGGCTTATTAATAGAGATACATACTCTTATAAAAATGTGTTTTAAAACGTTTGCTGGCATGTTTAATCGTTTTTTAACGTACATTGGTGATAACACTGTAATGTTGGTATAGCCTTAAATGCAGTAAAAGCGACTGGTATCAGGCTTATTAATAGAGATACATACTCTTGTAAAAATGTGTTTTAAAACGTTTGCTGGCATGTTTAATCGTTTTTTAACATATGTTTGGTGATAAAACTTATTGGGGCCTAAGTTTTTTCCACATGGCTGGCTTAAATTTTGCATAGAAACAGTTAACTGAAGCTTCCCACTGTTGTAATATGAGTGGGAAGGGCCTAATTTAGCGCTTTTTTGCGCAGTTAAAATTACAAAATGAATCATCCAGATTCCCTCAGCAGTCCCATGAATACTACAGGACATTTCTAAAGGGCTAAAAAGACTTCCAAAATCGTTTATAGGGAAGGTAATCCACAGCTCTGCTGTGGCAGTTTGTTGTGTCTGTTTTTAAAAACGTCTATGTCGTTTTTTTAATCTGTTTTTTGCATTAAGGGGTTAATCATCCATTTGCAAGTGGGTGCAATGCTCTGTTACCTTATTACATGTACTGTAAAAATTTCGTTTGTTTTACTGCCTTTTTTCACTGTTTTTCAAATTTTGACAAAATTTGTTTCTCTTAAAGGCACAGTAACGTTTTATATATTTGCTTGTTAACTTGATTTAAAGTGTTTTCCAAGCTTACTAGTCTCATTATTAGTCTGTTCTAACATGTCTGACATAGAGGAAGCTCTGTGTTCATTATGTTTTAAAGCCATGGTGGAACCCCATCTTAGAATGTGTACCAGATGTACTGATTTCATGTTAAACAATAAAGATCATTTTTTGTCTTTAAAAACATTATCACCAGAGGATTCTGTCGTGGGGGTAGTTATGCCGACTAACTCTCCCCACGTGTCAGACCTTTTGACTCCCGCTTTAGGGACTCACGCTCAAATGGCGCCAAGTACATCAAGGGCACCCATAGCGTTTATTTTACCAGGGGATTCTGTCGAGGGGAAAGTTATGCCGACTAACTCTCCCCACGTGTCAGACCCTTCGACTCCCGCTTCAGGGACTCACGCTCAAATGGCGCCAAGTACATCAAGGGCGTCCATAGCGTTTATTTTACAAGACATGGCAAAGGTGGTGAATAATACTCTGGCAGCAGTATTAGTCAGACTACCTGAAATTAATGGAAAGCAGATAGCTCTGGGGGTAGATACAGAGCATACAGACGCTTTAAGAACCATGTATGATACTACCTCACAATATGCTTAGTCTGTGGGTGATTTTTTTTTTTTTTTTTGACTCAGGGAAGATGATTTAACCTGATTCTGATATTTCTACATTTAAAATGTATGCTTGAGAACCTCCACTTGTTGCTCAGGGAGGCTTTGGCTGCCCTGAATAAATGTGTACAATCGCAGGGCCAGAGAAATTGTGTAGACTGGATAAATAATATGCAGTGCCGGTGTGTACTGATGTTTTTCCAATACCTAAAGAGGTTTATTAATTTTTTTTTAATAAGGAATGGGATAGACCAGGTGTGCCGTTCTCTTCCCCTCCTATTTTTTAGAAGAATGTTTTCTAATAGTTACGACCACACGGGACTTCTGGCAGACAGTTCCTAAGGTGGAAGAGTTTCTACTCTAGCTAGGCGTACCACTACCTCTGGCGAGGACAGTTGTGCTTTTTAGATCCAATGGATAAAAAATGTTTATTCAACAGGGTTTTATCCTGCAGCCCCTTGCATACATTGCTTCTGTCACTGCTGCTGCTGCGGCGTTCTGGGTTGAGTCTCTTGATGAGGCTTTACAGTTAGCGACTCCATTGGATGAATATATTTGACAAGCTTATGCTAGCCAATTCCTTTGTTTTCTGATGCCTTTGTTCATTTGACTAGACTAACGGCTAAGAATTCTGTTTTTTACTATACTGGCGCGCAGAGCGCTATGGCTTATATCATGGTCAGCTGTCGTGACTTTAATAAATAAGCTACTTAACTTCCCTTCAAGGGGCAGACCCTATTCGGGCCTGGTTTGAAGGAGATTATTGCTTATATCACTGGAGGAAAAGGTCATGCCCTTCCTCAGGATAGGTCCAAATCAAGGGCCAAGAAAGGTCTAATTTTCGTGCCTTTTAAAACTTCAGGGCAGGTGTGGCATCCACTTCCTCTAAGGCAAAACAAGAGGGAATTTTTGCTCAGTCCAAGGCGGTCTGGAGACAATCGGACCTGGAACAAAGATAAGCAGGCCAAGGAGCCTGCTGCTGCCTCTAAGGCAGCATGAAGGAACGGACCCCTATCCGGTAACGGATCCTATAGGGGGCAGATTTTCATTCTTCGCCCAGGCGTGGGCAAGAGATGCCCAGGATCCCTAGGCATTGGAATTTATATCCCAGAGATATCTTCTGGATTTTCAAAGATTCCCCCCAAAAAAAGGGGAGATTTCACCTTTCCAATTATCTGCAAACCAGATAAAGAAGGAGGCATTCTTACATTGTGTACGAGATCCATCCAGTTCCAAGAGAGGAACAGGGACAGAGTTTTTACTCAAATCTGTTTGTGGTTCCCAAGGAGAGGGAACCTTCAGACCTATTTTGGATCTAAAGATCTTAAACAAATTCCTCAGAATTCCATCTTTTAAGATGGAAACTATTCGTACCATCTTAACTATGATCCAGGAGAGTCAATAGAGGACTACAATGGATTTGAAGGATGTTTATCCTCACATTGTGATGCATAAAGATCACCATCGTTTTTCAGGTTTGCCTTTCTAGACAGGCATTACCAGTTTGTAGCTCTTTCCGTTGGGATATCTACAGCCCCAAGAATCTTTATGGAGGTTCTGGGGTCACTTTGGCGGTCCTTAGGCCGCAGGGCATAGAAGTGGCCCCTTATTTAGACGACATCCTGATACAGGCGTCAAACATCCAAATTGCCAAGTCTCATACGGACGTAGTACTGGCATTTCTGAGATGACATGGGTGGAAAGTGAACAAGGAAAGAGTTCTCTATCCCCAATCTCAAGGGTTTCCCTCTTAGGGACTCTGATAGATTCTGTAGAAATGAAAATTTACCTGACGGAGTCCAGGTTGTCAAAGTTTCTAAATTTCTGCCGTGTTTTTCATTCCATCCGCGCCCTTCGGTGGCTCAGTACATGAATGAAATCAGCTTAATGGTAGCGGCAAGGGACATAGTACCGTTTGCACGTCTACATTTCAGACCGCTGCAACTATGCATGCTCAGTCAGAGGAACGGGGATTACACAGGTTTGTCCCCCTGTTAAACCTGGACCAAGAGACCAGAGATTCTCTGGTGACTATGTCGGGTCCATCTGTCCAAGGGTATGACCTTCCGCAGGTCAGATGGGACAATTGTTACAATAGATGCCAGCCTTTTAGGTTGGGATGCAGTCTGGAACTCCCTGAAGGCTCAGGGATAGTGGACTTAGGAGGAGACCCTCCTTCTAATAAATATTCTGGAACTGGGAGTGATATTCCATGCTCTTCAGACTTGGCCTCAGTTAGCAACTCTGAGGTACATCATATTCAGTCGGACAATATTCACGACTGTGGTTTACATCAGCCATCAAGGGGGAACAGAAGTTCCCTAGCGATGTTAGAAGTCTTACAATAATTCACTGGACAGAGACTCACTCTTGTCTATCAGCTATCCATATCCCAGGTGTTGAGAACTGGGAGGTGGTTTTTCTAAGTCGTCAGACTTTTCTTCCGGGGGAGTGGGATTTCCTCCGGAGGTCAAGACCAAGCAGGAGAGGGCTTTGGTGTTTTTGTCAGCGCCTGCGTAGCCACGCAGGACCTGGTATGCAGATCTGGTGGACATGTCATCCTTTCCATCACGGTCTCTGCTTCTGAGACAGGTCCCTCTACCTCAGGGTCCTTTCAACCATCTAAATAGAATCAATCTGAGATGGACTGCCTGGAGACTGAACGCTTGATGTCATCAAAGCATGGCTTCTCCGAGTCAGTCATTGATACCTTAATACAGACATGAAAGCCTGTCTCTAGGAAAATTGAACATAGATATGGTGTAAATATCTGATTGTTATGAATCCAAGGGTTACTCATGGAGTAAAGTCTGGATTCCCAGGATATTATCTTTTCTCCAAGATGTTTTGGAGAAAAGGGTTGTCAGCTAATTCCTTAAAAGGGACAGATTTTTACTCTGTCTATTTTTTTGCACAAGCGTCTGGCAGGTATTCTAGACGTTCAGGCATTTGGTCAGGCTTTGGTTAGATCCAAGCCTGTGTTTAAAACTGTTGCTTCACCATGGAGCTTAAACCTGGTTCTTAAGGTTCTTCAAGAAGTTCCGTTTGAACCTTTTTTGTTCCATAGATATCAATCTTTATCTTGGAAAGTTCCTTTTGGGTAGCTATTTCCTCGACTCGTAGAGTCTCCAAGTTATCTGTGTTACAATGTGATTCTCCTTATCTGGTCCTTCGTACGGATAAGATAGTCCTGCGTACCAACCTGGGTTTTTTCCTAAGGTGGTATCTAACAAGAACATCACTCAAGAGATAGTTGTTCCATGCTTGTATCCTAATCCTTCCTCAAAGAAGGAACGTCTATTACACAATATTGGACGTGGTTTGTGCTTTAAAGTTTTACTTACAAGCTACTACAGTTTTCATCAAACGTTCACCTTGTTTGTTGTCTATTCTGGACAGAGGAGAGGTCAAAAGACTTCGGCAGCCTCTCTGTCTTTTTGGTTAAAAAGCATAATTCATTTAGCTTATGAGACTGCTGGACAGCAGCCTCCTGAAGGGATTACAGCTCATTCTACTAGAGCTGTGGTTTTCACTTGGGCCTTTTTTAAATGTGGCTTCTGTTGAACAGATTTACAAGACGGAGTCTTGGTCTGCGCTTCATACTTTTTCAAATTTAACAAATTTGATACCTTGCTTCTTCGGAGGCTATTTTTGGGAGAAAGGGTTTCTTACAGGCAGTGGTAACTTCCGTTTAAGTACCTGCCTTGTCCCTCCCATCATCCGTGTACTTTAGCTTTGGTATTGGTATTCCATAAGTAATGGATGATCCGTGGACTGGATACACTTAACAAGAGAAAACATAATTTATGCTTACCTGATAAATTTATTTCTCTTGTAGTGTATCCAGTCCACGGCCCGCCCTGTCACTTTAAGGCAGGTAATTTTTTCATTTGAACTACAGTCACCACTGCACCCTATGGTTTTTCCTTTCTCTGCATGTTTTCGGTCGAATGACTGAGTATGGCAGTTAGGGGAGGAGCTATATAGCAGCTTTGCTGTGGGTGGACTCTTGCAACTTCCTGTTGGGAAGGAGAATATATTCCATAAGTAATGGATGATCCGTGGACTGGATACACTACAAGAGAAATAAATTTATCAGGTAAGCATAAATTATGTTTTTTTAGGACTTACTTTCACAGGTTTCAAAGTATGTATTTGTTTATATCTATTAAGGTTCTTATAGCAATGGTATCTACTTTTTAGAGTTTATTATTACAAGTTTATGATTTAAGATCAAATATAATCTGAAGGGAGCTGTTAGAGCGCTTGCAACCTTTTTGTTTTTGTTACACATTATGAGGTTATTAGGTACAGAGGAACATGATCTGGAGCAGAAGGGAGGTATTAGGTTCAGAGGAAAATGACCTGGAGGAGAAAGAGAGGTATTAGGTACAGAGGAACATGACCCAGAAAAGACGGGAGGTATTAAGTACAGTGGAACATGGCCTGGAGCAGAAGGGAGGTATTAGGTACAGAGAAAAATGACTTGGAGCAGAAGGGAGGTATTATGTACAGAGGAACATGACCTGGAGGAGAAGGGAGGTATTAGGTACAGAGGAGCATGACCTAGAGCAGAAGGGAAGTATTGGGTACAAAGGATCATAACCCAGAGCTAAAGGGAGGTATTAGGTTCAGAGGAGCATGACCTGAAACAGAAGGTAGGTATTAGGTACAGAGGAAAATGACCTGGAGCAGAAGGGAGGTATTAGGTACAGAGGAACATGACCTGGAGCAGAAGGGAGGTATTAGGTACAGAGGATCACAACCCGGAGCTGAAGGGAGGTATTAGGTACAGAGGAACATGACTCAGAGCAGAAGGGAGGTGTTATGTTCAGAGGAACATGATCTGGAGGAGAAGGGAGGTATTAGGTACAGAGGAACATGACCTGGAGCAGAAGGGAGGTATTAGATACAGAGGAACATGACCTAGAGCCGAAGGGAGGTATTATGTACAGAGGAGCATGACCTGGAATAGAAGAGAGGTAATAGGTACAGAGGAACATAACCCGGAGCAGAAGGGAGGTATTAAGCACAAAGGAACATGGCCTGGAGCAGTAGGTAGGTATTAGGTTTGATGAGACCAATCTCGCCACTGTGCATTGGCGGAGCCTGGTTGCCCGCCTGCTGCCTTTAGACTATGGCCCCCTGTTGAAACGCTTGATTTTCCCCTGCAGGGAAACGAAGGCTTGCCCTATTTGAACAGTAATACCCCGGATACCTATGATATGGAGCCCATTCGTATAATGAAAGACTATGTGAAAGACTTTAGCTCCATGGCAATTGAACTGTATGTGTGTGACCTGAGCGCCATTCAGTGATAATGTGCGCTCAGATATAGGCTATCTGGGGATTTGTTGAATGTACCTGTTTTATGCAATAGCTGCACAGTTATATATTTTTATGTATATTATTGTCTTTTGCTACCTTGTGTTCAGTGGAGTTTTGCCTCTGTCCTTGGAGATAATTGTATTACTTCCCAATTATCTCCAGGATAGAAGACTCTGTGGAACTGGTTTAAGGTAATTGTATCAACTATTGTGTAAGTTAATTGTATCAACCATTGTGTAAGCCTTAAGGTAACTGCATCAACCATTGTGTAAGGTAATTGCATCACCCATTGTGCAAGGTAATTGTATCACAGGTAGAGGGGAGGATTTTGTGTGGGGGTGTCTGAGAGTATTGTATGTGTTTATTGGTTGTTACAAAACCCTGTGGGTGGTACTAATGTGTACAAATGTGTATTTAAGAACAATAAACCCACAGCTCTGGCTGATTCCTGTTTTACCCTCAAGATGGAGCTTGGTCTCATGTTTAGGGGAATTGCTGCTTTGAATTTTTTCTTTTGCCTGTTCCAGGAGAGAAGGATTTAGTGTATTTTCCCCATTCGGTGTATTAACTGGGTTCATGTGTTGCTATTCCCGTATTAAGGGCATCTTTCATCTGGTATTAACCCTCAGAAGGGAAGTATATTGTACAGAGGAACATGACCTTGAATAGAAGGTTGGTATTAGGTACAGAGGAACATGACCTGAAGCAGAAGGGAGGTATTAGGTACAAATGAACATGACCTGGAGTAGAAGAGAGGTATATTGTACAGAGGAACATGATTCGGAACAGAAGGGAGGTATTAGGTACAGAGGAACATGACCTGAAGCAGAAGGGAGGTATTAGGCACAGAGGAACATGACCTGAAGCAGAAGGGAGGTATTAGGTACAGAGGAACATGGCCGTTAGCAGAAGGGAGGTATTAGGCACAGAGGAACATAACCCAGAGCAGAAGGGAGGTATTAGGTACAGAGGAACATAACCCAGAGCAGAAGGGAGGTATTAGGCACAGAGGAACATAACCCAGAGCAGAAGGGAGGTATTAGGTACAGAGGAACATGACCTGGAGCAGAAGGGAGGTATTAGGCACAGAGGAACATAACCCAGAGCAGAAAGGAGGTATTAGGCACAGAGGAACATAACCCAGAGCAGAAGGGAGGTATTAGGTACAGAGGAACATAACCCAGAGCAGAAGGGAGGTATTAGGTACAAATGAACATGACCTGGAGTAGAAGAGAGGTATATTGTACAGAGAAACATGATTCGGAACAGAAGGGAGGTATTAGGTACAGAGGAACATGGCCTTGAGCAGAAGGGAGGTATTAGGCACAGAGGAACATAACCCAGAGCAGAAGGGAGGTATTAGGTACAGAGGAACATAACCCAGAGCAGAAGGGAGGTATTAGGCACAGAGGAACATAACCCAGAGCAGAAGGGAGGTATTAGGTACAGAGGAACATGACCTGGAGCAGAAGGAAGGTATTAGGCACAGAGGAACATAACCCAGAGCAGAAGGGAGGTATTAGGCACAGAGGAACATAACCCAGAGCAGAAGGGAGGTATTAGGTACAGAGGAACATAACCCAGAGCAGAAGGGAGGTATTAGGTACAAATGAACATGACCTGGAGTAGAAGAGAGGTATATTGTACAGAGGAACATGATTCGGAACAGAAGGGAGGTATTAGGTACAGAGGAACATGACCTGGAGCAGAAGGGAGGTATTAGGCACAGAGGAACATAACCCAGAGCAGAAGGGAGGTATTAGGTACAGAGGAACATGACCTGGAGCAGAAGGGAGGTATTAGGCACAGAGGAACATAACCCAGAGCAGAAGGGAGGTATTAGGTACAGAGGAACATGACCTGGAGCAGAAGGGAGGTATTAGGCACAGAGGAACATAACCCAGAGCAGAAGGGAGGTATTAGGTACAGAGGAAAATGACCTTAATTCAGTGATTAAGGTAGTGAATAGATCCCAATGCGCCATCTGCTGCAGCTAATGCTGAACTCAAGGCTCTCTGCCAGACGCCTCTGCACCACTTGCGTTGTTCTTTAATTTCATTTCTATATATGTGTGAAAAATGAGTCACTCCAAGGAGAGTGTGTAAATAGGAAATTTGTTTATAAGCCCAAGTAAAGTGGCAATTTATTTCTAAGGGACATAATACCCATGTGCACAATCGCTTGATAGTTAATGCAGCATATCTGTAAAAATGTGTCTATAAAATAAAAAATGTCATTGTACATCAACATATTACCAAACGCCACATCACATTGTAGAGGGACATTAAACAGCCAATCAGGTGCTTGTCCTGTGGTTATCAAGGGAGCATCTGGTGTACAATCACTTTAAGATCCCTTTTTGAACACAGCACATTTTTCTATTAAATCTCACAAGATTAAAGCAAAATCCTACAAGATAATGCAAATTGTGAACTCACTACTGATCAGTTTTTTGTTCCATGCAGATGAAAGTACAAAGAGTAGCTGAATGGTAATTGCTTATAGAACAGTTACTCTGTGAGTTTTAACTAAAGAAAAATACATAGATATCCTAAACCTTTTTCTCACAGTTGCATCAAGGATAAATGACAATCACGTCTCTTTAAAGGACCTCCTATGCTTTCAAACACTAACTGAAAAAATACCTTTTGGTTTGAGAACTGTCACCTTATTAATAGGACAGTCCCGCTGTACCCAGATCAGTTACTACAAATTACAATTTGTGAACCATGTTAAGAATTCATAAACAGCTTGTCCTTAAGATACAAAGGTCCCAATCAAAGCTGAGGACACCATCTGCTCCGAGTCACGTTCCTTTGTACAATATACCTCCCTAATACCTCCTTTCTGCTACGAGTCATGTTCCTTTGTACAATATACCCAGGGCCGCCACTAGAAATTTTGGGGCCCCTGACTCAACCATTGATCAGGGCCCCCCCCCCTCCTTTGACATGTGCAATTTTTGACCAAGTGACTAAAACGTATATGCACTTTATTATTATTTGTCTATTTAAACTTGGCAATGTTGTAAAGGTAGTAACATACACACACACACAGACACTCTCATACACTGAAACACACTCACACATAAGGATTCACATATAGACACTCTAGCAGACACGCTGAGAAACACACTCAGACACAGAATCCCAAACAGACGCTTAGCACTTGTTTACATTGACCTGACAAGTAATGAGGTAAACTACAGTTTTGTAAAAAAAGGAGATTTAGAAAACAAAATATGGAGTTCTGATTATCTTTTTGTAAAGGAAGATGACAACTAAATTATGACAACAGCATGCAGTGGCTGAAAGGAAGGGCCCTGAACTGCCTAAACAATAATTTAAAGGTTAAATTGTGGAGTGGTTACTTCCGGAAAGGTCTTGTTAGTCTCAAAGTCTGTAGAAAGATGTGAATAATCAGTAGTAAGGCCAAAATGTCCTAAAAAGGAACAGACAATGGACACACACACACAAACTCAAACTTGCACATACACCCAAGGAAACACCGACAGAGACAGCCTCAGAAAACACACAAAGACATATACACACATACACACACAGAGACACCCACAGAAAACACACAATGACATACACACACACACACACACACACAGAGACAACCACATGAAAAACATAGAAAGACATACATACACACACCCTCACTGAGACATCCACAGAAAACACACAAAGACATACACACACCCTCACAGAGACACACACAGAAAACACAGACATACATACATACATACACACAAACACCCTCACAGAAACACCCATAGAAAAAGCTCAAAGACATATGCACACACCCTCACAGACATCCACAGAAAATGCACAAAGACATACACACGGTAACACCCACCCTCACAGAGAGACCCACAGATAAAAAATACATACACATAGAGACACAAACCAAAGCACAAAGACATAAACACATACACCCACAGAAACACTCACAGGAGGAAACATTTATGCACCTTGCATCCCCTAAATCAACAGTGTGTGACATGCATGATAAAGAAAAATGCAGAAATTAAGAGATCACTTTTTAAAGAATCATATTTGTAAATGTGCAAACAAAAATAATTCTGTGAATTCAAAATTGTACATTTATGAGCTGGGTAGATGGCTAGATGAAGAAAAGTACCTTTAAAAGGTTGACATATGTTTGTTTGTTTTTTTCCCATTTTCCCCAACCAAGAGCACCACTTCAAATATAGTGTACAAATTTTCCCATCTGTCAGCTGTACTTATGGATTTTGAAAATGCTGTACTCTTATATGGTCTTGGTGGGACCATAAGCTGTGGTACTCATACCATTAGATCTGGTTAAATGCAGGATTTAGGCTTGTTGGTATGTATTTCAAAACTAAGTCAGCTGTAGTGTAAACTGAACAGTTTTAAGTTAACCTGTCTCATTTTAAACACTGAGCAATCTTAGTCTGAGAGTATAAAACTTTATGCAGATGTAAAAATCTTAGATAAAATGCCTCCTTGCATCTGTAAAGTCCTTGCATAAAGGGGCAGTAAACTGGAATGTAATATATATATATATATATATATATATATATATATATATATATATATATATATATATATATATATATATATATATATATATAAAATGCATATCTGCCAAAAGGGCATCTACCATTTGTGTATTGAGGAGGAAACATTTCTGCATGGTTTTAAATATAGAATTTCTACAGCATTGTCAAATAATCATAAATACACTGCTGCTAAAAAAAAATTGTTTTTATGGACCCCTAGCCCCACCATACAACTACTACCACACTGAAGTTACAATCCAAAATTGCACAAAGAAATAAAAAACATTTGCTAAGTAAGTCCTACCTCCTCTTCAAATGAAAGTGATCTGCCATCTGACTCAGGCACACACTGTACAAAGTGCCAAGTCTGTCTCACACTGAGCATAGTGGTTTAGTGCACACTAAGAAATCATCTCAAATGCTAATACTTTACTCCTTGTAATAATATTTCCCATGCTCAATTAGCACTCTGCTGTAGTACCCACTGGTGGCTGACAAAATTAAAAAAAAAAAAAAAAAAAAAATTTTTTTTTTTTTAGTTCTTGCCTCATGGGGCCCCCCTGGCTCATTGGGCCCCTGACAGTTGTCACCCCTGTCACCCCCTGATGGCGGCCCTGAATATACCCCCTTCTGCTCCAGGTCATATTCCTCTGTACCTAATACCTCTCTTCTGCTCCAGGTCATGTTCCTCTGTACATAATACTTCCCTTCTGCTACAGGTCATGTCTCTTTGTACATAATACCTCCCTTCTGCTACAGGTCATGTCTCTTTGTACCTAATACCTCCCTTCTGCTCCAGGTCATGTCTCTTTGTACCTAATACCTCCCTTCTGCTCCAGGTCATGTCTCTCTGTACCTAATACCTCCCTTCTGCTCCAGGTCATGCTCCTCTGTACATAATACTTCCCTTCTGCTACAGGTCATGTCTCTTTGTACATAATACCTCCCTTCTGCTACAGGTCATGTCTCTTTGTACCTAATACCTCCCTTCTGCTCCAGGTCATGTCTCTTTGTACCTAATACCTCCCTTCTGCTCCAGGTCATGTCTCTCTGTACCTAATACCTCCCTTCTGCTCCAGGTCATGCTCCTCTGTACCTAATACCTCCCTTCTGCTACAGGTCATGTCTCTCTGTACCTAATACCTCCCTTCTCCTCCAGGTCATGTTCCTCTGTTTAAATTAACTATATCACATATTTAAAAACCTAACCCTACTCAAGTTATTTAAATCTACTATAAAGAATTACTAAGTTACAAAAAATAACAAACACTAAATTACACAAAATATAAAATAAATTATCAAATATTTAAACTAATTACACCTAATCTAATACCCATTTAAAAATAAAAAAGCCACCCCAAAATAAAAAAAAACATTAGCCTACAATAAACTATCAATGGCCCTTAAAAGGGCCTTTTGCAGGGCATTGCCCCAAATACATAATCTCTTTTACCTGTAAAATACAAACCCCCTCAACAGTAAAACCCACCACCCACACAACCAAACTTTTAGTATAATAGTTAGGGTAGGTTAATTAATAGTTTAATATAGTTTAATGTAATTTTAGTATAATAGTTAGGGTAGGTTAACTAATAGTTTAATATAGTTTAATGTAATTGTAGGATAATAGTTATGGTATGTTAATTAGTAGTTTAATGTAGTTTATTTTAATTCTAAATGTAAGATTAAATTTATTATTAGATAGGGATGAGTTAATATTTAATGTAAAGTTAGCGGGTTGTTAGGTTTAGGGGTTAATAGCTTAATTTACTTTATGGCGATATGGGGGGCTGGTGGTTTAGGGTTTAATAGGTTTAGCAAGTGGTAGTGATGTGGGCAGTCAGGAGTTTAGGGGTTAGTACATTTAGTTGCAGAGGGGTCCGGGAGTGGGGGGATACCTATTACCTCCCTTCTGCTCCAGGTCATTTTCCTTTGTACCTAATACCTACCTTCTACTCCAGGTCATGTTCCTCTGTTTAATATACCTCCCTTCTACTCCAGGTCATGTTCCTCTGTACCTAATAGATCCCTTCAACTCCAGGTCACATTCCTCTGTACAATATGTTCATTTGTACCTAATACCTCCCTTCTATTCCAGGTCATGTTCTTCTGTACCTAATACCTCCCTTCTGCGCCAAGTCACGTTCCTCTGTACCTAATACCAACCTTCTATTCAAGGTCATGTTCCTCGGTACCTAATACCAACCTTCTATTCAGGGTCATGGTCATCTGTACCTAATACCTCCCTTCTGCTCCAGGTCATGTTTCTCTGTACCTAATACCTTCCCTCTGCTCCAGGTCATGTTCCTCTGTACCTAATACCTCCCTTCTGCTCCATGTCATGTTCCTCTGTACAATATACCTCCCTTCTGTTCCGAGTCATGTTCCTCTGTACAATATACCTCCCCTCTGCTCCAGGTCATTTGCCTCTGTACAATATACCTCCCTTCTGCTCCGGGTCATGTCCCTCTGTACATTATACCTCCCTTCTGCTCTGGTTCATAACCCTCTGTACCTAATACCTCCCTTCTGTTCCGAGTCATGTTGCTCTGTACAATATAGCTCCCTACTACTCCAGGTCATGTTAATTTGTAACTAATACCTCCCTTCTGCTTCAGATCATGTTCCTCTGTACCTAATACCAAACTTCTATTCAAGGTCATGTTCCTCTGTACAATATACCTCCCTTCTGCTCCAGGTCATGTTCCTCTGTACCTAATACCTCCCTTCTGCTCCATGTCATGTTCCTCTGTACAATATACCTCCCTTCTGTTCCGAGTCATGTTCCTCTGTACAATATACCTCCCCTCTGCTCCAGGTCATTTGCCTCTGTACAATATACCTCCCTTCTGCTCCGGGTCATGTCCCTCTGTACCTTATACCTCCCTTCTGCTCTGGTTCATAACCCTCTGTACCTAATACCTCCCTTCTGTTCCGAGTCATGTTGCTCTGTACAATATAGCTCCCTACTACTCCAGGTCATGTTAATTTGTAACTAATACCTCCCTTCTGCTTCAGATCATGTTCCTCTGTACCTAATACCAAACTTCTATTCAAGGTCATGTTCCTCTGTACAATATACCTCCCTTCTGCTCCAGGTCATGTTCCTCTGTACCTAATACCTCCCTTCTGCTCCATGTCATGTTCCTCTGTACAATATACCTCCCTTCTGTTCCGAGTCATGTTCCTCTGTACAATATACCTCCCCTCTGCTCCAGGTCATTTGCCTCTGTACAATATACCTCCCTTCTGCTCCGGGTAATGTCCCTCTGTACCTTATACCTCCCTTCTGCTCTGGTTCATAACCCTCTGTACCTAATACCTCCCTTCTGTTCCGAGTCATGTTGCTCTGTACAATATAGCTCCCTACTACTCCAGGTCATGTTAATTTGTAACTAATACCTCCCTTCTGCTTCAGATCATATTCCTCTGTACCTAATACCAAACTTCTATTCAAGGTCATGTTCCTCTGTACAATATACCTCCCTTCTGCTCCAGGTCATGTTCCTCTGTACCTAATACCTCCCTTCTGCTCCATGTAATTTTCTTCTGTACCTAATACCTTCCTACTGCTCCAGGTCATGCTCCTTTGTGCTTAATACCTCCCTTCAGCTCCGGGTTATGTTCCTCTGTGCCTTATACCTCCCTTCTGCTCCAGGTCATGTTCCTCTGTACCTAATACCTCCATTCTGTTCCTAATCATGTTCGTCTGTACAATATACTTCCCTTCTACTCCAAGTCATGTTCATTTGTACCTAAAACCTCCCTTCTACTTCAGGTCATCTTCTTCTGTACCTAATAGGAACTATGAAAAATTATATGTCCAAGAAATGTCCTTTTCAGGTGACAGCATATTTATCACACTATATAATAATCTGCTCATTATCACTCAGATATTTTGTCCCCACAGATGGTCTCTTTGTGACAGATTACTTCACACGCACTCCACGCAAGCTAAACCCATATCGCTCAGTGGGAAGCGTGGAGTTTTTCCACTTCCACATCCCTGAAGACACGGTCATTGCTGTGTGGAATTTAATAACCTTCAAGGAGCAGGGGGGCACATTTGGAGATAATTGTCCTGACCGCAGCATCACTGTGTAAGTATCTGTCATGGATGGGCAAGGGGAGGGTAGGATAGTATCAGGGATGGAGTCAGCCACTTACTGAATGATCACAAGAAAGAATAACTGAAGGGACAAATGTCCTAAACGCAGCATTACTAGGGGTGGGCGGGGGCATGTGACGGGAGGTACATGTAGGGACTCGGTCACTGAGTACACCTATGTACATGTTCACATGATATTAGGACCTTTATAATTTTCTGAAAAAGCATTTGGGCCGTTTTGGAAGGCAGCTCCAGATAATGTGCAGATCAAACACACACACTAGGTACAGCCAGGACCGTCTTTAACACAGGGCAAAAGGGGCAGCTGCCCAGGGCCCAGTTTCTGTTGAGGGGCCCAAGAGTCCTAAAAAAAAAAAAAAAATTTTTTTTTTTTTTTTTTTTTAATGGTTCATTCCAGACTGCTGATTTGACATGGGAAACACACACATTCAGTCCTAATACTGTTACAGTCAAAGGTACTCTGCTTATATATATATATATATATATTTTTTTTTAACTGTGCCAGACCGTGCCGGTGTCATGTGATATGCCAAGCTATTGCCATGTGCTGTTTTAGATGTGCACTGTGGAGCACTGAATGCAAAGCCCTAACTCGGCATCCAGCCATTCCCACTGCATCAGAAAAGGTCCTACTGGGGTTACCACTGTTACCAGGTAACTGTTCTGGTGGTGGGGATTGTTTCTGGGTAGGGCTGACTGTAGGCACATGCAGCAGAAAGCTGGAGCAGCAAGCACGTGAGAATTTGAGCATCTGTGCAGCTGCATACACTGCTCTCTTCAGTCTTGAGGCTGTGTGACTCATCTCACACTGTATCCATGCAGCCTTGGACAGACAGCATCCAGTCTGCTGGTCCCCTTAGCCCTGCTCTTTCTGCTGTGGCCCTAAGATCAAATAACTGAAGTTTGTTAGGGGAACACTGCTTTGTAGTAAGGTGTCAGTGGGAAGAATAAGTGAGTGCACACACACCCCTCCCCATGCAGCATTGTCTAGTGCAAGGTGAGAGGGAACTTGTTCCTAGCAAAGAAGTGACATGTGCTGCTGTGGCTGATGTATAGTGTCATTCTGATACTTCACACATTAATGTAAGGTTTATTTTTATAGTTTTTGTTTTCTCTCTGTCTCCGATTTTACAGCTTCCCATAGTAGTTCTGCTGTTCCAGTCAGTAAACTTATACTGCACCTCCATGCTTCCTCCTCAGTCTTTACCTTGCTTTGCTCCTGTTGGCTGCCCTAAATCTCTTTAACCAACTAACCTCACACCAGAATCACATTCAAAAGAATATTAAATGAATCCACAGTGGAGGAATTTATATATTTATTTACTTATTAGTATTGCTTAGGTCCAGTTTCACATATTGCAATTTATTTCATTTTTTTAAATGATTAGCTCAGCTGTGGATAATCCACTGCTGGGCTAATAATTAAAAAAAAAATTGATTTAGTTGTTTTTTGGGATGTTGGGTTGGAGAGGGAAATTGCATGGGGGGGGGGGGCAAGAAAATTTTCGCCCAGGGTCCAGTCAATATTAAAGACGGCCCTGGGTACAGCAGATACAGTGTAACACTAGTTACATTAGCAGTAACACAGGTACAGATCACACACACTAGGTACAACAGATACAGTGTAACACTAGTTACATTAGCAGTAACACAGGTACAGATCACACACACACTAGGTACAGCAGATACAGTGTAACACTAGTTATATTAGCAGTAACACAGGTACAGATCACACACACACTAGGTACATCAGATACAGTGTAACACTATTTATATTAGCAGTAACACAGGTACAGATCACACACACTAGGTACAGCAGATACAATGTAACACGAGTTATATTAGCAGTAACACAGGTACAGATCACACACACACACTAGGTACAGCAGATACAGTGTAACACTAGTTATATTAGCAGTAACACAGGTACAGATCACACACACTAGGTACAGCAGATACAGTGTAACACTAGTTATATTAGCAGTAACACAGGTACAGATCACACACACACTAGGTACAGCAGATACAGTGTAACACTAGTTATATTAGCAGTAACACAGGTACAGATCACACACACACTAGGTACATCAGATACAGTGTAACACTAGTTATATTAGCAGTAACACAGGTACAGATCACACACACACTAGGTACAGCAGATACAGTGTAACACTAGTTATATTAGCAGTAACACAGGTACAGATCACACACACACTAGGTACATCAGATACAGTGTAACACTAGTTACATTAGCAGTAACACAGGTACAGATCACACACACACTAGGTACAGCAGATACAGTGTAACACTAGTTACATTAGCAGTAACACAGGTACAGATCACACACACACTAATTACAGCAGATACAGTGTAACACTAGTTATATTAGCAGTAACACAGGTACAGATCACACACACACTAGGTACAGCAGATACAGTGTAATACTAGTTATATTAGCAGTAACACAGGTACAGATCACACACTGGGTACAGCAGATACAGTGTAATACTAGTTATATTAGCAGTAACACAGGTACAGATCACACACACACTAGGTACAGCAGATACAGTGTAACACTAGTTACATTAGCAGTAACACAGGTACAGATCACACACACTAGGTACAGCAGATACAGTGTAACACTAGTTACATTAGCAGTAACACAGGTACAGATCACACACACACTAGGTACAGCAGATACAGTGTAACACTAGTTATATTAGCAGTAACACAGGTACAGATCACACACACACACACTAGGTACAGCAGATATAGTGTAACACTAGTTATATTAGCAGTAACACAGGTACAGATCACACACACACTAGGTACAGCAGATACAGTGTAATACTAGTTATATTAGCAGTAACACAGGTACAGATCACACATACACTAGGTACAGCAGATACAGTGTAACACTAGTTATATTAGCAGTAACACAGGTACAGATCACACACACACTAGGTACAGCAGATACAGTGTAACACTAGTTATATTAGCAGTAACACAGGTACAGATCACACATACACTAGGTACAGCAGATACAGTGTAACACTAGTTATATTAGCAGTAACACAGGTACAGATCACACACACACACACTAGGTACAGCAGATACAGTGTAACACTAGTTACATTAGCAGTAACACAGGTACAGATCACACACACACTAGGTACAGCACATACAGTGTAACACTAGTTATATTAGCAGTAACACAGGTACAGATCACACACACTAGGTACAGCAGACACAGTGTAACACTAGTTACATTAGCAGTAACACAGGTACAGATCACACACACACACTAGGTACAGCAGATACAGTGTAACACTAGTTATATTAGCAGTAACACAGGTACAGATCACACACACACACTAGGTACAGCAGATACAGTGTAACACTAGTTATATTAGCAGTAACACAGGTACAGATCACACACACACTAGGTACAGCAGATACAGTGTAATACTAGTTATATTAGCAGTAACACAGGTACAGATCACACATACACTAGGTACAGCAGATACAGTGTAACACTAGTTATATTAGCAGTAACACAGGTACAGATCACACACACACTAGGTACAGCAGATACAGTGTAACACTAGTTATATTAGCAGTAACACAGGTACAGATCACACATACACTAGGTACAGCAGATACAGTGTAACACTAGTTATATTAGCAGTAACACAGGTACAGATCACACAACACACTAGGTACAGCAGATACAGTGTAACACTAGTTATATTAGCAGTAACACAGGTACAGATCACACATACACTAGGTACAGCAGATACAGTGTAACACTAGTTATATTAGCAGTAACACAGGTACAGATCACACACACACACTAGGTACAGCAGATACAGTGTAACACTAGTTACATTAGCAGTAACACAGGTACAGATCACACACACACTAGGTACAGCAGATACAGTGTAACACTAGTTATATTAGCAGTAACACAGATACAGATCACACACACACTAGGTACAGCAGATACAGTGTAACACTAGTTATATTAGCAGTAACACAGATACAGATCACACACACACTAGGTACAGCAGATACAGTGTAACACTAGTTATATTAGCAGTAACACAGGTACAGATCACACACACACTAGGTACAGCAGATACAGTGTAACACTAGTTATATTAGCAGTAACACAGGTACAGATCACACACACTAGGTACAGCAGATACAGTGTAACACTAGTTATATTAGCAGTAACACAGGTACAGATCACACACACACACTAGGTACAGCAGATACAAAGTAACACTAGTTATATTAGCAGTAACACAGGTACAGATCACACACACACACTAGGTACAGCAGATACAGTGTAACACTAGTTATATTAGCAGTAACACAGGTACAGATCACACACTGGGTACAGCAGCTACAGTGTAACACTAGTTATATTAGCAGTAACACAGGTACAGATCACACATACACACTAGGTACAGCAGATACAGTGTAACACTAGTTATATTAGCAGTAACACAGGTACAGATCACACACACACTAGGTACAGCAGATACAGTGTAACACTAGTTACATTAGCAGTAACACAGGTACAGATCACACACACACTAGGTACAGCAGATACAGTGTAACACTAGTTATATTAGCAGTAACACAGGTACAGATCACACACACACACACTAGGTACAGCAGATACAGTGTTACACTAGTTATATTAGCAGTAACACAGGTACAGATCACACACACACACACTAGGTACGCAAGATACAGTGTAACACTAGTTACATTAGCAGTAACACAGGTACAGATCACACACACACACACACACACTAGGTACAGCAGATACAGTGTAACACTAGTTATATTAGCAGTAACACAGGTGGCAGATCACACACACACTAGGTACAGCAGAGACAGTGTAACACTAGTTATATTAGCAGTAAACACAGGTACAGATCACACACACACACTAGGTACAGCAGATACAGTGTAACACTAGTTATATTAGCAGTAACACAGGTACAGATCAGCACACACACTAGGTACAGCAGATACAGTGTAACACTAGTTTACATTAGCAGTAACACAGGTACAGATCACACACACTAGGTTAACAGCAGATACAGTGTAACACTAGTTACATTAGCAGTAACACAGGTACAGATCACACACCACTAGGTACAGCAGATACTAGTGTAACACTAGTTATATTAGCAGTAACACAGGGTACAGATCACACACACACTAGGTAACGAGCAGATACAGTGTAACACTAGTTATATTAGCAGGTAACACAGGTACAGATCAACATACACTAGGTACAGCAGATACAGTGTAACACTAGTTATATTAGCAGTAACACAGATACAGATCACACACACACACTAGGTACAGCAGATACAGTGTAACACTAGTTACATTAGCAGTAACACAGGTACAGATCACACACACACTAGGTACAGCAGATACAGTGTAACACTAGTTATATTAGCAGTAACACAGGTACAGATCACACACACACTAGGTACAAGCAGATACAGTGTAACACTAGTTATATTAGCAGTAACACAGGTACAGATCACACACACTAGGTACAGCAGATACAGTGTAACACTAGATATATGAGCAGTAACACAGGTACAGATCTCACACACACACACTAGGTACAGCAGCTACAGTGTAACACTAGTTATATTAGCAGTAACACAGGTACAGATCACACACACACACTAGGTACAGCAGATACAGTGTAACACTAGTTACATTAGCAGTAACACAGGTACAGATCACACACACTAGGTACAGCAGATACAGTGTAACACTAGTTATATTAGCAGTAACACAGGTACAGATCACACACACACTAGGTACAGCAGATACAGTGTAACACTAGTTATATTAGCAGTAACACAGGTACAGATCACACACACACTAGGTACAGCAGATACAGTGTAACACTAGTTATATTAGCAGTAACACAGGTACAGATCACACACACACTAGGTACAGCAGATACAGTGTAACACTAGTTATATTAGCAGTAACACAGGTACAGATCACACACACACTAGGTACAGCAGATACAGTGTAACACTAGTTATATGAGCAGTAACACAGGTACAGATCTCACACACACACTAGGTACAGCAGATACAGTGTAACAATAGTTATATTAGCAGTAACACAGGTACAGATCACACACACACACTAGGTACAGCAGATACAGTGTAACACTAGTGACATTAGCAGTAACACAGGTACAGATTACACACTAGGTACAGCAGATACAGTGTAACACTAGTTATATTAGCAGTAACACAGGTACAGATCACACACACACTAGATACAGCAGATACAGTGTAACACTAGTTACATTAGCAGTAACACAGGTACAGATCACACACACACACTAGGTACAGCAGATACAGTGTAACACTAGTTACGTTAGCAGTAACACAGGTACAGATCACACACACACTAGGTACAGCAGATACAGTGTAACACTAGTTACATTAGCAGTAACACAGGTACAGATCACACACACACTAGGTACAGCAGATACAGTGTAACACTAGTTATATTAGCAGTAACACAGGTACAGATCACACACACACTAGGTACAGCAGATACAGTGTAACACTAGTTATATTAGCAGTAACACAGGTACAGATCACACACACACTAGGTACAGCAGATACAGTGTAACACTAGTTATATTAGCAGTAACACAGGTACATATCACACACACACACTAGGTACAGCAGATACAGTGTAACACTAGTTATATTAGCAGTAACACAGGTACAGATCACACACACACACACTAGGTACAGCAGATACAGTGTAACACTAGTTATATTAGCAGTAACACAGGTACAGATCACACACACACACACTAGGTACAGCAGATACAGTGTAACACTAGTTACATTAGCAGTAACACAGGTACAGATCACACACACACTAGGTACAGCACATACAGTGTAACACTAGTTATATTAGCAGTAACACAGGTACAGATCACACACACTAGGTACAGCAGACACAGTGTAACACTAGTTACATTAGCAGTAACACAGGTACAGATCACACACACACACTAGGTACAGCAGATACAGTGTAACACTAGTTATATTAGCAGTAACACAGGTACAGATCACACACACACACTAGGTACAGCAGATACAGTGTAACACTAGTTACATTAGCAGTAACACAGGTACAGATCACACACACACTAGGTACAGCAGATACAGTGTAACACTAGTTATATTAGCAGTAACACAGGTACAGATCACACACACACACACACACTAGGTACAGCAGATACAGTGTAACACTAGTTATATTAGCAGTAACACAGGTACAGATCACACACACACACTAGGTACAGCAGATACAGTGTATACACTAGTTACTTTAGCAGTAACACAGGTACAGATCACACACACACTAGGTACAGCAGATACAGTGTAACACTAGTTATATTAGCAGTAACACAGGTACAGATCACACATTACACTAGGTACAGCAGATACAGTGTAACACTAGTTATATTAGCAGTAACACAGGTACAGATCACACACACACTAGGTACAGCAGATACAGTGTAACACTAGTTATATTAGCAGTAACACAGGTACAGATCACACATACACACTAGGTACAGCAGATACAGTGTAACACTAGTTACATTAGCAGTAACACAGGTACAGATCACACACACACTAGGTACAGCAGATACAGTGTAACACTAGTTATATTAGCAGTAACACAGGTACAGATCACAAACACACTAGGTACAGCAGATACAGTGTAACACTAGTTATATTAGCAGTAACACAGGTACAGATCACACACACACTAGGTACAGCAGATACAGTGTAACACTAGTTATATTAGCAGTAACACAGGTACAGATCACACAAACACTAGGTACAGCAGATACAGTGTAACACTAGTTATATTAGCAGTAACACAGGTACAGATCACACACACACTAGGTACAGCAGATACAGTGTAACACTAGTTATATTAGCAGTAACACAGGTACAGATCACACACACACACTAGGTACAGCAGATACAGTGTAACACTAGTTATATTAGCAGTAACACAGGTACAGATCACACACACACACACTAGGTACAGCAGATACAGTGTAACACTAGTTACATTAGCAGTAACACAGGTACAGATCACACACACACACACACACACTAGGTACAGCAGATACAGTGTAACACTAGTTATATTAGCAGTAACACAGGTACAGATCACACACACACTAGGTACAGCAGATACAGTGTAACACTAGTTATATTAGCAGTAACACAGGTACAGATCACACACACACTAGGTACAGCAGATACAGTGTAACACTAGTTATATTAGCAGTAACACAGGTAACAGATCACACAACACAATGGTACAGCAGATACAGTGTAACACTAGTTATATTAGCAGTAACACAGGTACAGATCACACACACACTAGGTACAGCAGATACAGTGTAACACTAGTTATATTAGCAGTAACACAGGTACAGATCACACACACACTAGGTACAGCAGATACAGTGTAACACTAGTTATATTAGCAGTAACACAGGTACAGATCACACACACACTAGGTACAGCAGATACAGTGTAACACTAGTTATATTAGCAGTAACACAGGTAGAGATAACACACACACTAGGTACAGCAGATACAGTGTAACACTAGTGACATTAGCAGTAACACAGGTACAGATCACACACACACACTAGGTACAGCAGATACAGTGTAACACTAGTTATATTAGCAGTAACACAGGTACAGATCACACACACACTAGGTACAGCAGATACAGTGTAACACTAGTTATATTAGCAGTAACACAGGTACAGATCACACACACACTAGGTACAGCAGATACAGTGTAACACTAGTTATATTAGCAGTAACACAGGTACAGATCACACACACACTAGGTACAGCAGATACAGTGTAACACTAGTTATATTAGCAGTAACACAGGTACAGATCACACACACACTAGGTACAGCAGATACAGTGTAACACTAGTTACATTAGCAGTAACACAGGTACAGATCACACACACACTAGGTACAGCAGATACAGTGTAACACTAGTTATATTAGCAGTAACACAGGTACAGATCACACACACACTAGGTACAGCAGATACAGTGTAACACTAGTTATATTAGCAGTAACACAGGTACAGATCACACACACACTAGGTACAGCAGATACAGTGTAACACTAGTGACATTAGCAGTAACACAGGTACAGATCACACACACACTAGGTACAGCAGATACAGTGTAACACTAGTTATATTAGCAGTAACACAGGTACAGATCACACACACTAGGTACAGCAGATACAGTGTAACACTAGTTACATTAGCAGTAACACAGGTACAGATCACACACACACACACACACACACACTAGGTACAGCAGATACAGTGTAACACTAGTTACATTAGCAGTAACACAGGTGCAGATCACACACACACACTAGGTACAGCAGATACAGTGTAACACTAGTTATATTAGCAGTAACACAGGTACAGATCACACACACACACTAGGTACAGCAGATACAGTGTAACACTAGTTATATTAGCAGTAACACAGGTACAGATCACACACACACTAGGTACAGCAGATACAGTGTAACACTAGTTACATTAGCAGTAACACAGGTACAGATCACACACACTAGGTACAGCAGATACAGTGTAACACTAGTTACATTAGCAGTAACACAGGTACAGATCACACACACACTAGGTACAGCAGATACAGTGTAACACTAGTTATATTAGCAGTAACACAGGTACAGATCACACACACACTAGGTACAGCAGATACAGTGTAACACTAGTTATATTAGCAGTAACACAGGTACAGATCACACATACACTAGGTACAGCAGATACAGTGTAACACTAGTTATATTAGCAGTAACACAGATACAGATCACACACACACACTAGGTACAGCAGATACAGTGTAACACTAGTTACATTAGCAGTAACACAGGTACAGATCACACACACACTAGGTACAGCAGATACAGTGTAACACTAGTTATATTAGCAGTAACACAGGTACAGATCACACACACACTAGGTACAGCAGATACAGTGTAACACTAGTTATATTAGCAGTAACACAGGTACAGATCACACACACTAGGTACAGCAGATACAGTGTAACACTAGATATATTAGCAGTAACACAGGTACAGATCTCACACACACACTAGGTACAGCAGATACAGTGTAACACTAGTTATATTAGCAGTAACACAGGTACAGATCACACACACACACTAGGTACAGCAGATACAGTGTAACACTAGTTATATTAGCAGTAACACAGGTACAGATCACACACACACTAGGTACAGCAGATACAGTGTAACACTAGTTATATTAGCAGTAACACAGGTACAGATCACACACACCACTAGGTACAGCAGATACAGTGTAACACTAGTTATATTAGCAGTAACACAGGTACAGATCACACACACACTAGGTACAGCAGATACAGTGTAACACTAGTTATATTAGCAGTAACACAGGTACAGATCACACACACACTAGGTACAGCAGATACAGTGTAACACTAGTTATATTAGCAGTAACACAGGTACAGATCACACACACACTAGGTACAGCAGATACAGTGTAACACTAGTTATATTAGCAGTAACACAGGTACAGATCTCACACACACACACTAGGTACAGCAGATACAGTGTAACACTAGTTATATTAGCAGTAACACAGGTACAGATCACACACACACACTAGGTACAGCAGATACAGTGTAACACTAGTTATATTAGCAGTAACACAGGTACAGATCACACACACACTAGGTACAGCAGATACAGTGTAACACTAGTTATATTAGCAGTAACACAGGTACAGATCACACACACACTAGGTACAGCAGATACAGTGTAACACTAGTTACATTATCAGTAACACAGGTACAGATCACACACACACACTAGGTACAGCAGATACAGTGTAACACTAGTTACATTAGCAGTAACACAGGTACAGATCACACACACACTAGGTACAGCAGATACAGTGTAACACTAGTTATATTAGCAGTAACACAGGTACAGATCACACACACACTAGGTACAGCAGATACAGTGGTAACACTAGTTATATTAGCAGTAACACAGGTACAGATCACACACACACTAGGTACAGCAGATACAGTGTAACACTAGTTATATTAGCAGTAACACAGGTACAGATCACACACACACTAGGTACAGCAGATACAGTGTAACACTAGTTATATTAGCAGTAACACAGGTACATATCACACACACACACTAGGTACAGCAGATACAGTGTAACACTAGTTATATTAGCAGTAACACAGGTACAGATCACACACTAGGTACAGCAGATACAGTGTAACACTAGTTATATTAGCAGTAACACAGGTACAGATCACACACACACACTAGGTACAGCAGATACAGTGTAACACTAGTTACATTAGCAGTAACACAGGTACAGATCACACACACACTAGGTACAGCACATACAGTGTAACACTAGTTATATTAGCAGTAACACAGGTACAGATCACACACACTAGGTACAGCAGACACAGTGTAACACTAGTTATATTAGCAGTAACACAGGTACAGATCACACACACACACTAGGTACAGCAGATACAGTGTAACACTAGTTATATTAGCAGTAACACAGGTACAGATCACACACACACACTAGGTACAGCAGATACAGTGTAACACTAGTTATATTAGCAGTAACACAGGTACAGATCACACACACACACTAGGTACAGCAGATACAGTGTAACACTAGTTACATTAGCAGTAACACAGGTACAGATCACACACACACTAGGTACAGCAGATACAGTGTAACACCAGTTATATTAGCAGTAACACAGGTACAGATCACACACACACACTAGGTACAGCAGATACAGTGTAACACTAGTTATATTAGCAGTAACACAGGTACAGATCACACACACACTAGGTACAGCAGATACAGTATTACACTAGTTACATTAGCAGTAACACAGGTACAGATCACACACACACTAGGTACAGCAGATACAGTGTAACACTAGTTATATTAGCAGTAACACAGGTACAGATCACACATACACACTAGGTACAGCAGATACAGTGTAACACTAGTTATATTAGCAGTAACACAGGTACAGATCACACACTGGGTACAGCAGCTACAGTGTAACACTAGTTATATTAGCAGTAACACAGGTACAGATCACACATACACACTAGGTACAGCAGATACAGTGTAACACTAGTTACATTAGCAGTAACACAGGTACAGATCACACACACACTAGGTACAGCAGATACAGTGTAACACTAGTTATATTAGCAGTAACACAGGTACAGATCACAAACACACACTAGGTACAGCAGATACAAAGTAACACTAGTTATATTAGCAGTAACACAGGTACAGATCACACACACACACTAGGTACAGCAGATACAGTGTAACACTAGTTATATTAGCAGTAACACAGGTACAGATCACACATACACTAGGTACAGCAGATACAGTGTAACACTAGTTATATTAGCAGTAACACAGGTACAGATCACACACACACTAGGTACAGCAGATACAGTGTAACACTAGTTACATTAGCAGTAACACAGGTACAGATCACACACACACTAGGTACAGCAGATACAGTCTAACACTAGTTATATTAGCAGTAACACAGGTACAGATCACACACACACACACTAGGTACAGCAGATACAGTGTAACACTAGTTATATTAGCAGTAACAAAGGTACAGATCACACACACACTAGGTACAGCAGATACAGTGTAACACTAGTTATATTAGCAGTAACACAGGTACAGATCACACACACACTAGGTACAGCAGATACAGTGTAACACTAGTTATATTAGCAGTAACACAGGTACAGATCACACACACACTAGGTACAGCAGATACAGTGTAACACTAGTTATATTAGCAGTAACACAGGTGCAGATCACACACACACACTAGGTACAGCAGATACAGTGTAACACTAGTTATATTAGCAGTAACACAGGTGCAGATCACACACACACTAGGTACAGCAGATACAGTGTAACACTAGTTATATTAGCAGTAACACAGGTGCAGATCACACACACACTAGGTACAGCAGATACAGTGTAACACTAGTTATATTAGCAGTAACACAGGTACAGATCACACACACACTATAGGTACAGCAGATACAGTGTAACACTAGTTATATTAGCAGTAACAAAGGTACAGATCACACACACACTAGGTACAGCAGATACAGTGTAACACTAGTTATATTAGCAGTAACACAGGTACAGATCACACACACACACTAGGTACAGCAGATACAGTGTAACACTAGTTACATTAGCAGTAACACAGGTGCAGATCACACACACACTAGGTACAGCAGATACAGTGTAACACTAGTTATATTAGCAGTAACACAGGTTCAGATCACACACACACACTAGGTACAGCAGATACAGTGTAACACTAGTTATATTAGCAGTAACACAGGTGCAGATCACACACACACTAGGTACAGCAGATACAGTGTAACACTAGTTATATTAGCAGTAACACAGGTGCAGATCACACACACACTAGGTACAGCAGATACAGTGTAACACTAGTTATATTAGCAGTAACACAGGTGCAGATCACACACACTAGGTACAGGAGATACAGTGTAACACTAGTTATATTAGCAGTAACACAGGTACAGATCACACATACACACTAGGTACAGCAGATACAGTGTAACACTAGTTATATTATCAGTAACACAGGTACAGATCACACACACACACTAGGTACAGCAGATACAGTGTAACACTAGTGACATTAGCAGTAACACAGGTACAGATCACACACACACTAGGTACAGCAGATACAGTGTAACACTTGTTATATTAGCAGTAACACAGGTACAGATCACACACACACTAGGTACAGCAGATACAGTGTAACACTAGTTATATTAGCAGTAACACAGGTACAGATCACACACACACTAGGTACAGCAGATACAGTGTAACACTAGTTATATTAGCAGTAACACAGGTACAGATCACACACACACACTAGGTACAGCAGATACAGTGTAACACTAGTTATATTAGCAGTAACACAGGTACAGATCTCACACACTAGGTACAGCAGATACAGTGTAACACTAGTTATATTAGCAGTAACACAGGTACAGATCTCACACACTAGGTACAGCAGATACAGTGTAACACTAGTTATATTAGCAGTAACACAGGTACAGATCACACACACACACTAGGTACAGCAGATACAGTGTAACACTAGTTATATTAGCAGTAACACAGGTACAGATCACACACACACTAGGTACAGCAGATACAGTGTAACACTAGTTATATTAGCAGTAACACAGGTACAGATCACACACACACTAGGTACAGCAGATACAGTGTAACACTAGTTATATTAGCAGTAACACAGGTACAGATCACACACACACACTAGGTACAGCAGATACAGTGTAACACTAGTTACATTAGCAGTAACACAGGTACAGATCTCACACACTAGGTACAGCAGATACAGTGTAACACTAGTTATATTAGCAGTAACACAGGTACAGATCACACACACACTAGGTACAGCAGATACAGTATTACACTAGTTATATTAGCAGTAACACAGGTACAGATCACATACACACTAGGTACAGCAGATACAGTGTAACACTAGTTATATTAGCAGTAACACAGGTACAGATCACACACACACACTAGGTACAGCAGATACAGTGTAACACTAGTTATATTAGCAGTAACACAGGTACAGATCACACACACACTAGGTACAGCAGATACAGTGTAACACTAGTTATATTAGCAGTAACACAGGTACAGATCACACACACACACACTAGGTACAGCAGATACTGTGTAACACTAGTTATATTATCAGTAACACAGGTACAGATCACACACACACACACTAGGTACAGCAGATACAGTGTAACACTAGTTATATTAGCAGTAACACAGGTACAGATCACACACACACTAGGTACAGCAGATACTGTGTAACACTAGTTATATTAGCAGTAACACAGGTACAGATCACACACACACACTAGGTACAGCAGATACAGTGTAACACTAGTTATATTAGCAGTAACACAGGTACAGATCACACACACTAGGTACAGCAGATACAGTGTAACACTAGTTATATTAGCAGTAACACAGGTACAGATCACATACACACTAGGTACAGCAGATACAGTGTAACACTAGTTATATTAGCAGTAACACAGGTACAGATCTCACACACTAGGTACAGCAGATACAGTGTAACACTAGTTATATTAGCAGTAACACAGGTACAGATCTCACACACTAGGTACAGCAGATACAGTGTAACACTAGTTATATTAGCAGTAACACAGGTACAGATCACACACACACTAGGTACAGCAGATACAGTGTAACACTAGTTATATTAGCAGTAACACAGGTACAGATCACACACACACTAGGTACAGCAGATACAGTGTAACACTAGTTATATTAGCAGTAACACAGGTACAGATCTCACACACACTATAGGTACAGCAGATACAGTGTAACACTAGTTATATTAGCAGTAACACAGGTACAGATCACACACACACTATAGGTACAGCAGATACAGTGTAACACTAGTTACATTAGCAGTAACACAGGTACAGATCACACACACACTATAGGTAGAGCAGATACAGCTTGCTTTTGTCACCAATATCATCTAGGTGAACTCACAGTATGTTTTTCTTTTTCAGGTATTTCCGGGCTGGAGCTCCCCCTGTAATCAACCCATTGGGCAGTCATTTCCCTCGAGACACGGCCGTCCCTGGTGCTTTTACGCTTACCTTAGCTTGGACTTTACCAAACAGAACTACAGGATTCTTTAATGTCACCAGCCCCCTCCCTGGAGACTGGTTTCTGGCTGCTCATTTGCCAAAAGATGAGGGGAAGATTACCATTAAGGTAAGATAATAAAGGTTGTGACAGACCCTTCTGTCAGGACTGAAAGAGTTAACTGTGTTTAGCTTTAAGAATCTAATTTCTAAAGACAGGTTTTCTGGCCCCAGCTATTGTGTGCTATAATTACATTTAAGTAATAAACAGGCCATTGTTTAATCACCCTCAGAGAACAGACGCTAGGTGATAAGACAAGCCAAATGTGTTTAAGTTGTTATCTGCCTAAGTAAAGTATTTAAGTAATATAATTCTATTGTATCATGTCAAGGGCGCTTCTCCCTTTTATCTAATGTACAACATTCTTTCAACCCCCATCTGAGGGGGGGTCAAAAACCTGTATAAATCTGTGTGCTGCCTTCAAATAAAGTTGTCATTCTGTTTTAAACCTGAAACTGGCTGGGTTGTGAATTGCTGATTCCCTATGCAGGACATTGTTCATCTGGGGTTAACCCTTGGTACACAGTTGGTACCGTAACATTGGTGGCAAGCGACGGGAGAATCCTTATCGCCCAGAAGAGCAACTACACAAGCCAGTAACCTCAGGAAGAGGGGGATTATTACAATACTGACTAAGATGGAAAGAATACCAGGGACAGAAGGAACCAATGGGCCCAGCATAGCAGACAGAACCCCCGAAGAAGCAAGCTTTGACCGGGCGGTCAAAATAAGACTGGCACACTATGGCCCCAACCCATCTGCGGAAATTATCGACCGGGTCATAGCAGCTGTGGAGGCCAACCTACTTCGCCAAAGCGGCGCTGCAGCAGTCCAAGTCACCGCAACCCAAGTGGAAAAGAGAAAAGTAAATTTTGCAGCTTTTAAAAACTTCCTGGAAACAGAAGGAGAGATTGATGGGTACCTTGCGGATTTTGAGAGGCAATGTGCACTACACAAGGTACCCGCAGAGGACTGGGTCATGATATTATCCGGAAAATTATCCGGCCGGGCCAGTGAGGCTTTTCGGGCCATTCCAGATGAGGAAGTCAGGGATTATAATACTGTAAAAGAGGCTCTGCTCTCCAGGTATGCGGTTACACCGGAGGCATACCGGAGGCGGTTCAGAGACACTGTTAAATTGGCTGGCGATTCCTACGTTGAGTGGGCATGTAAGGTGCACCGCACAGCAGCTCACTGGATAGCGGGGTGCCAAGCCGTATCTGGGGAAGAGGTGCTGCAGCTATTCCTGTTGGAACATTGCTTCGACAAGTTACCCGCAGGAGTTCGAGAGTGGGTTCGGGACCGTAAACCCTCCACCCTGCATGAAGCGGCTCGCTTGGCAGATGAGTATACGGATGCCCGCAAACTGGACACTGCTACCACTAAGCCCCCTGCCAGAGTGGAGTACAGACCCCCAGTCACCCCAGCACCTGCCAGTTACCAACCCCCAGCACACCGCTATACCACACGGTCTCGGGCCACGAACTACCCTCAGAGAGCCTGGTTCAATTCGCGGGGCTACTCACAACCTATTCGGTGCTTTGGATGTAAGCAACTAGGGCACAAAAGACCAGAGTGTCCCCTAAACGCAGCGAACCAAGCACAGTCCTGGAGAAGACCCGCTAGCGGAATCCCACGTAATCCTCAGCCTGAGGCCCGCTACGTAGAGGCGCAAGAATGCTGGGGCATCCTACATGAGGCAGACCTTGTGCAAGCTGCCCACCGGAATAACCGGCAACTGGTTAAAGTGAATGGGAAGGAGGTCAGTGGTCTACGGGATACTGGTGCTACCATGACCTTGCTTCGAAAGAACTTGGTGTCTGAGAAACAGCACACAGGAGACACTGTGGCTGTGAGGGTAGCAGGGGGCACTGTGTTCCGCCTGCCTGTTGCCAGGGTGCATTTGGATTGGGGAGGGGGCGCTAGACCTGTGAATGTGGGGGTCATGAAGGATTTACCAGCTGATGTTCTCCTTGGAAATACCTTGGTCCCCCTTGTTTCTGCCTATGCTCCCATGGGTCCCGCTGATGTTAACCCTGTGACTACCCGTGCTCAGATCCGTGCAGCAGAGACTGACCCCCCTGCTGCTAAGCCCCAGGACGCTGAGCTCAGTAAATCTCTATCCGCTATTGATATGTGGGAGTCACGTTACAATGCGCTGATGAAGGAGAAGAGTCACGTAGAGGATGAAATGGTCACGTTAAATAATCATGTAACAGTGCTAGCAGGAGAGAAGAGGAGTGCAGAGGAAAAAGCACGTTTAGAACAGGAATCTCTGCTAGACAGGCTGCACCGACAGACTGCAGAAAACACCAGCTTGAGAGTGGAACATGAAACATTAAGGACAAACTTAGTGACACTGGAGGAGAAGCTGACACTGGCTCATAGGGAGGTGCAGCAACTCAAGGGCACCCTATGTCAGTATGAAGGGATTGTGGATACCTATAAAGAGCAGGTACAAAAACCACGTAAAGAAGCCGATGATATTTTGAAGGACTGTTTAGCCCTAGTCGGGGCACTGAAGAGGTTGAACCCTTATTTATACAGACAGGGATTCTCTCTCATAACGGGAATACAGATGGATTGTCCCAGCAAACTGACATGCCTACCACCTCCTAGTCCGGTCATCCCCAGGTTGACCCGCAAAAGGGTCAAGCCGGGTCTGCCGGAGTGTTCCACAAGGGGGGGAGCTATGTGACAGACCCTTCTGTCAGGACTGAAAGAGTTAACTGTGTTTAGCTTTAAGAATCTAATTTCTAAAGACAGGTTTTCTGGCCCCAGCTATTGTGTGCTATAATTACATTTAAGTAATAAACAGGCCATTGTTTAATCACCCTCAGAGAACAGACGCTAGGTGATAAGACAAGCCAAATGTGTTTAAGTTGTTATCTGCCTAAGTAAAGTATTTAAGTAATATAATTCTATTGTATCATGTCAAGGGCGCTTCTCCCTTTTATCTAATGTACAACATTCTTTCAACCCCCATCTGATGGGGGGTCAAAAACCTGTATAAATCTGTGTGCTGCCTTCAAATAAAGTTGTCATTCTGTTTTAAACCTGAAACTGGCTGGGTTGTGAATTGCTGATTCCCTATGCAGGACATTGTTCATCTGGGGTTAACCCTTGGTACACAGTTGGTACCGTAACAAAGGTGTTGTCCTGTTCATCATTACAGCTGTGCATATCTGGTTGTAAAACAGCTCCGGGGGAGGAAATGTATGAGATTTATATGCTCTGTCATCTTGTGTTATTGTCTCTTGACCACGTAGTAAAATACACCTCAGCCAAACCCAATGCATTTTACATGAAGACTTGCTGCACTTGGTTTGGTGTCAGGTCAGTGGAACTTATTATCAGAAGTGATTTCTGATTACAACTGGTGCTAGAGATACTAGTTTACCGTTTGGCATGTAGATAACACTCTGGTAGTGACAGTTTATTTAACAGAGACTACGATTAAGCACTGACCTAGCACAGAAGCAGCAGCACACACAGGTCTAAAGCAGGATGTTAGGAAGACATGAGCACAGGACTGTAATAGGAAGATGGACAATGGCACTGGCTGGAGCACACAGCTGGCCACTGGCACTGCATGGAGCACACAGTAGGTCACTGGCAGTAGCACACAGCAGGACACTGGCTGGAGCACACAGCTGGCAATTGGCACAGACAGGAGCACTCAGCTGGCAACTGGCACTGGGTGGAGCACACAGCTGGCAACTGGCACTGGCTGGAGCACACAGCTGGCAACTGGCACTGGCAGGAGCACACAGCTGGCAACTGGTACTGGCTGGAGCATGCAACTGGTCACTGGCACTGGTTGGAGAAAACAGCTGGACACTGGCACTGGCTGGAGTACACAGCTGGCCACTGGCACTGGCTGGAGCACACAGTAGGTCACTGGCAGTAGCACACAGCAGGACACTGGCATTGGCTGGAGCACACATTAGGTCACTGGCAGTAGCACACAGGTCACTGGCAGTAGCACATAGTAGGTCACTGGCACTGGCAGTAGCACACAGTAGGTCACTGGCAGTAGCACACAGTAGGTCACTAGCAGTAGCACACAGCAGAACACTGGCATTGGCTGGAGCACACAGTAGGTCACTGGCTGTAGCACACAGTAGGTCACTGGCTGTAGCACACAGTAGGTCACTGGCAGTAGCACACGGTAGGCCATTGGCAGTAGCACACAGCAGGACACTGGCATTGGCTGGAGCACACATTAGGTCACTGGGAGTAGCACACAGTAGGTCACTTGCTGGAGCACACAGTAGGTCACTGGCTGGAGCACACAGTAGGTCACCGGCTGGAGCACACAGTAGGTCATTGGCAGCAGCACACAGCAGGACACTGGCATTGGCTGGAGCACACATTAGGTCACTGGCAGGAGCACATAATAGGTCACTGACTGGAGCACACAGTAGGTCACTGGCAGTAGCACACAGTAGGTCACTAACAGTAGCACACAGTAGGTCACTGGCAGTAGCACACAGCAGGACACTGGCATTGACTGGAGCACACAGTAGGTCACTGGCTGGAGCACACAGTAGGTCACTGGCAGTAGCACACAGCAGGACACTGGCATTGGCTGGAGCACACATTAGGTCACTGGCAATAGCACACAGTAGGTCACTGGCACTGGCAGTAGTACACAGTAGGTCACTGGCTGTAGCACACAGTAGGTCACTGGCAGTAGCACACAGTAGGTCACTGGCAGTAGCACACAGTAGGTCACTGGCTGTAGCACACAGTAGGTCACTGGCAGTAGCACACAGTAGGTCACTGGCTGTAGCACACAGTAGGTCACTGGCTGTAGCACACAGTAGGTCACTGGCTGTAGCACACAGTAGGTCACTGGCTGTAGCACACAGTAGGTCACTGGCAGTAGTACACAGTAGGTCACTGGCTGTAGCACACAGTAGGTCACTGGCAGTAGCACACAGTAAGTCACTGGCTGGAGCACACAGTAGGTCACTGGCAGTAGCACACAGTAGGTCACTGGCATTGGCAGGAGCACACAGTAGGTCACTGGCTGGAGCACACAGTAGGTCACTGGCTGTAGCACACAGTAGGTCACTGGCAGTAGCACACAGTAAGTCACTGGCTGGAGCACACAGCAGGTCACTGGCAGTAGCACACAGTAGGTCACTGGCATTGGCAGGAGCACACAGTAGGTCACTGGCTGGAGCACACAGTAGGTCACTGGCTGGAGCACACAGTAGGTCACTGGCTGTAGCACACAGTAGGTCACTGGCTGTAGCATACAGTAGGACACTGGCAGTAGCACACAGTAGGTCACTGGCATTGGCAGGAGCACACAGTAGGTCACTGGCAGGAGCACATAGTAGGTCACTGACTGGAGCACACAGTAGGCCACTGGCTGGAGCACACAGTAGGTCACTGGCTGGAGCACACAGTAGGTCACTGGCTGGAGCACACAGTAGGTCACTGGCTGGAGCACACAGTAGGTCACTGGCTGGAGCACACAGTAGGTCACTGGCTGGAGCACACAGAAGGTCACTGGCATAAGCACACAGTAGGTCACTGGCAGTAGAACACAGTAGGTCACTGGCAGTAGAACACAGTAGGTCACTGGCAATAGCTCACAGTAGGTCACTGGCATTGGCTGGAGCACACAGTAGGTCACTGACATTGGCTGGAGCACACAATAGGTCACTGGCATTCGCTGGAGCACACAGTAGGTCACTGACATTGGCTGGAGCACACAGTAGGTCACTGGCTGGAGCACACAGTAGTTCACTGGCTGGAGCACACAGTAGTTCACTGGCTGGAGCATACAGTAGGTCACTGGCTGGAGCACATAGTAGGTCACTGGCTTGAACACACAGTAAGTCACTGGCTGGAGCACACAGTAGGTCACTGGCAGTAGCATACAGTAGGTCACTGGCAGTAGCACACAGTAGGTCACTGGCAGTAGCACACCGTAGGTCACTGGCACTGGCAGTAGGTCACTGGCAGTAGCACACAGTAGGTCACTGGCATTGGCTGGAGCACACATTAGGTCACTGGCAATAGCACACAGGTCACTGGCAGTAGCACACAGTAGGTCACTGGCACTGGCAGTAGTACACAGTAGGTCACTGGCTGTAGCACACAGCAGGTCACTGGCAGTAGCACACAGCAGGACACTGGCAGTAGCATACAGTAGGACACTGGCAGTAGCACACAGCAGGTCACTGGCAGTAGCATACAGTAGGACACTGGCAGTAGCACACAGTAGGTCACTGGCAGTAGCACACAGTAGGTCACTGGCAGTAGCACACAGCAGGTCACTGGCAGTAGCATACAGTAGGACACTGGCAGTAGCACACAGTAGGTCACTGGCAGTAGCACACAGCAGGTCACTGGCAGTAGCATACAGTAGGACACTGGCAGTAGCACACAGTAGGTCACTGGCAGTAGCACACAGCAGGTCACTGGCAGTAGCACACAGCAGGACACTGGCAGTAGCACACAGTAGGTCACTGGCATTGGCAGGAGCACACAGTAGGTCACTGGCAGGAGCACATAGTAGGTCACTGACTGGAGCACACAGTAGGTCACTGGCAGTAGCACACAGTAGGTCACTGGCATTGGCAGTAGCACACAGTAGGTAATTGGCTGGAGCACACAGTAGGTCACTGGCTGGAGCCCACAGTAGGTCACTGACATTGGCTGGAGCACGCAATAGGTCACTACCATTGGCTGGAGCACACAGTAGGTCACTGCCATTGGCTGGAGCACACAGTAGGTCACTGGCTGGAGCACACAGTATGTCACTGGCTGGAGCACACAGTAGGTCACTGGCTGGAGCACACAGTATGTCACTTGTCACTGGCTGGAGCATGCAGTAGGTCACTGGCTGGAGCACACAGTAGGTCACTGGCTGGAGCATGCAGTAGGTCACTAGCTGGAGCACACAGTAGGTCACTAGCTGGAGCACACAGTAGGTCACTAGCTGGAGCACACAGTAGGTCACTAGCTGGCGCACACAGTAGGTCACTGGCTGGAGCACACAGTAGGTCACTGGCTGGAGCACACAGTATGTCACTAGCTGGAGCACACAGTAGGTCACTGGCTGGAGCACACAGTAGGTCACTGGCTGGAGCACACAGTATGTCACTGGCTGGAGCACACAGTAGGAGATTTGCATTGGCTGGAGCACACAGTAGGTCACTGGCTGGAGCACACAGTAGGTCACTGGCTGTAGGACACAGTAGGTCACTGGCACTGGCTGGAGCACACAGTAGGTCACTGGCTGGAGCCCACAGTAGGTCACTGACATTTGCTTGAGCACACAGTAGGTCACTGGCTGGAGCACACAGTATGTCACTGGCTGGAGCACACAGTAGGTCACTGGCTGGAGCACACAGTATGTCACTTGTCACTGGCTGGAGCATGCAGTAGGTCACTGGCTGGAGCACACAGTAGGTCACTGGCTGGAGCATGCAGTAGGTCACTGGCTGGAGCACACAGTAGGTCACTAGCTGGAGCACACAGTAGGTCACTAACTGGAGCACACAGTAGGTCAGTAGCTGTCGCACACAGTAGTTCACTGGCTGGAGCACACAGTAGGTCACTGGCTGGAGCACACAGTAGGTCACTGGCTGGAGCACACAGTAGGTCACTGGCTGGAGCACACAGTATGTCACTGGCTGGAGCACACAGTAGGTCACTGGCTGGAGCACACAGTAGGTCACTGGCTGGAGCATGCAGTAGGTCACTGGCTGGAGCACACAGTAGGTCACTGGCTGGAGCACACAGTAGGTCACTGGCTGGAGCATGCAGTAGGTCACTGGCTGGAGCACACAGTAGGTCACTGGCTGGAGCACACAGTATGTCACTGGCTGGAGCATGCAGTAGGTCACTGGCTGGAGCACACAGTAGGTCACTAGCTGGAGCACACAGTAGGTCACTAGCTGGAGCACACAGTAGGTCACTGGCTGGAGCATGCAATAGGTCACTAGCTGGAGCACACAGTAGGTCACTGGCTGGAGCACACAGTAGGTCACTAGCTGGAGCACACAGTAGGTCACTAGCTGGAGCACACAGTAGGTCACTAGCATTGGCTGGAGCACACAGTTGGACACTGGCACTGGCTGAAGCACACAGTAGATCACTGGTTGGAGCCCACAGTAGGTCACTGGCATTGGCTGGAGCACACAGGAGGTCACTGGCATTGGCTGGATTACACAGGAGGTCACTGGCATTGGCTGGAGCACACAGTAGGTCACTGGCTGGAGCACACAGTAGGTCACTGGCATTGGCTGGAGCACACAGTAGGCCACTGGCTGGAGCACACAGTAGGTCACTGGCTGGAGCACACTATTGGTTACTGGCTAGAGCACACAGTAGGTCACTGGCATTGGCAGTAGGTCACTGGCATTGGCAGTAGGTCACTGGCTGGAGCACACAGTAGGTCACTGGCTGGAGCACACAGTAGGACATATGCATTGCCTGGAGCACACAGTAGGTCACTGGCTGGAGCACACAGTAGGAGATTTGCATTGGCTGGAGCACACAGTAGGTCACTGGCTGGAGCACACAGTAGGTCACTGGCTGGAGCACACAGTAGGTCACTGGCTGTAGGACACAGTAGGTCACTGGCACTGGCTGGAGCACACAGTAGGTCACTGGCATTGGCTGGAGCACACTGTAAGAGATTTGCATTGGCTGGAGCACACAGTAGGTCACTGGCTGGAGCACACAGTAGGTCACTGGCTGTAGGACACAGTAGGTCACTGGCACTGGCTGGAGCACACAGTAGGTCACTGGCATTGGCTGGAGCACACTGTAGGTCACTGCCATTGGCTGGAGCACACAGTAGGTCATTGGCTGGAGCACACAGTAGGTCACTGGCTGGAGCACACAGTATGTCACTGGCTGGAGCACACAGTAGGTCACTGGCATTGGCAGTAGGTCACTGGCATTGGCAGTAGGTCACTGGCTGGAGCACACAGTAGGTCACTGGCTGGAGCACACAGTAGGACATATGTATTGCCTGGAGCACACAGTAGGTCACTGGCTGGAGCACACAGTAGGAGATTTGCATTGGCTGGAGCACACAGTAGGTCACTGGCTGGAGCACACAGTAGGAGATTTGCATTGGCTGTAGCACATAGTAGGTCACTGGCTGGAGCACACATTAGGTCACTAGCTGGAGCACACAGTAGGTCACTGGCTGGAGCATGCAGTAGGTCACTGGCTGGAGCACACAGTAGGTCACTAGCATTGTCTGTAGCACACAGTAGGTCACTGGCCCTGGCTGAAGCACACAGTAGGTCACTGGTTGGAGCCCACAGTAGGTCACTGGCATTGGCTGGAGCACACAGTAGGTCACTGGCTGTAGGACACAGTAGGTCACTGGCACTGGCTGGAGCACACAGTAGGTCACTGGCTGGAGCCCACAGTAGGTCACTGACATTGGCTGGAGCACACAGTAGGTCACTGACTGGAGCACACAGTATGTCACTGGCTGGAGCACACAGTAGGTCACTGGCCCTGGCTGAAGCACACAGTAGGTCACTGGTTGGAGCCCACAGTAGGTCACTGGCATTGGCTGGAGCACACAGTAGGTCACTGGCATTGGCTGGAGCACACAGTAGGTCACTGGCTGGAGCATGCAGTAGGTCACTGGCTGGAGCACACAGTAGGTCACTAGCATTGGCTGGAGCACACAGTAGTACACTGGCACTGGCTGAAGCACACAGTAGGTCACTGGTTGGAGCCCACAGTAGGTCACTGGCATTGGCAGTAGGTCACTGGCATTGGCAGTAGGTCACTGGCTGGAGCACACAGTAGGTCACTGGCTGGAGCGCACAGTAGGTCACTGGCTGGAGCACACAGTAGGTCACTGGCTGTAGGACACAATAAGTCACTGGCACTGGCTGGAGCACACAGTAGGTCACTGGCTGGAGCCCACAGTAGGTCACTGACATTGGCTGGAGCACGCAATAGGTCACTACCATTGGCTGGAGCACACAGTAGGTCACTGCCATTGGCTGGAGCACACAGTAGGTCACTGGCTGGAGCACACAGTATGTCACTGGCTGGAGCACACAGTAGGTCACTGGCTGGAGCACACAGTATGTCACTTGTCACTGGCTGGAGCATGCAGTAGGTCACTGGCTGGAGCACACAGTAGGTCACTGGCTGGAGCATGCAGTAGGTCACTAGCTGGAGCACACAGTAGGTCACTAGCTGGAGCACACAGTAGGTCACTAGCTGGAGCACACAGTAGGTCACTAGCTGGCGCACACAGTAGGTCACTGGCTGGAGCACACAGTAGGTCACTGGCTGGAGCACACAGTATGTCACTAGCTGGAGCACACAGTAGGTCACTGGCTGGAGCACACAGTAGGTCACTGGCTGGAGCACACAGTATGTCACTGGCTGGAGCACACAGTAGGAGATTTGCATTGGCTGGAGCACACAGTAGGTCACTGGCTGGAGCACACAGTAGGTCACTGGCTGTAGGACACAGTAGGTCACTGGCACTGGCTGGAGCACACAGTAGGTCACTGGCTGGAGCCCACAGTAGGTCACTGACATTTGCTTGAGCACACAGTAGGTCACTGGCTGGAGCACACAGTATGTCACTGGCTGGAGCACACAGTAGGTCACTGGCTGGAGCACACAGTATGTCACTTGTCACTGGCTGGAGCATGCAGTAGGTCACTGGCTGGAGCACACAGTAGGTCACTGGCTGGAGCATGCAGTAGGTCACTGGCTGGAGCACACAGTAGGTCACTAGCTGGAGCACACAGTAGGTCACTAACTGGAGCACACAGTAGGTCAGTAGCTGTCGCACACAGTAGTTCACTGGCTGGAGCACACAGTAGGTCACTGGCTGGAGCACACAGTAGGTCACTGGCTGGAGCACACAGTAGGTCACTGGCTGGAGCACACAGTATGTCACTGGCTGGAGCACACAGTAGGTCACTGGCTGGAGCACACAGTAGGTCACTGGCTGGAGCATGCAGTAGGTCACTGGCTGGAGCACACAGTAGGTCACTGGCTGGAGCACACAGTAGGTCACTGGCTGGAGCATGCAGTAGGTCACTGGCTGGAGCACACAGTAGGTCACTGGCTGGAGCACACAGTATGTCACTGGCTGGAGCATGCAGTAGGTCACTGGCTGGAGCACACAGTAGGTCACTAGCTGGAGCACACAGTAGGTCACTAGCTGGAGCACACAGTAGGTCACTGGCTGGAGCATGCAATAGGTCACTAGCTGGAGCACACAGTAGGTCACTGGCTGGAGCACACAGTAGGTCACTAGCTGGAGCACACAGTAGGTCACTAGCTGGAGCACACAGTAGGTCACTAGCATTGGCTGGAGCACACAGTTGGACACTGGCACTGGCTGAAGCACACAGTAGATCACTGGTTGGAGCCCACAGTAGGTCACTGGCATTGGCTGGAGCACACAGGAGGTCACTGGCATTGGCTGGATTACACAGGAGGTCACTGGCATTGGCTGGAGCACACAGTAGGTCACTGGCTGGAGCACACAGTAGGTCACTGGCATTGGCTGGAGCACACAGTAGGCCACTGGCTGGAGCACACAGTAGGTCACTGGCTGGAGCACACTATTGGTTACTGGCTAGAGCACACAGTAGGTCACTGGCATTGGCAGTAGGTCACTGGCATTGGCAGTAGGTCACTGGCTGGAGCACACAGTAGGTCACTGGCTGGAGCACACAGTAGGACATATGCATTGCCTGGAGCACACAGTAGGTCACTGGCTGGAGCACACAGTAGGAGATTTGCATTGGCTGGAGCACACAGTAGGTCACTGGCTGGAGCACACAGTAGGTCACTGGCTGGAGCACACAGTAGGTCACTGGCTGTAGGACACAGTAGGTCACTGGCACTGGCTGGAGCACACAGTAGGTCACTGGCATTGGCTGGAGCACACTGTAAGAGATTTGCATTGGCTGGAGCACACAGTAGGTCACTGGCTGGAGCACACAGTAGGTCACTGGCTGTAGGACACAGTAGGTCACTGGCACTGGCTGGAGCACACAGTAGGTCACTGGCATTGGCTGGAGCACACTGTAGGTCACTGCCATTGGCTGGAGCACACAGTAGGTCATTGGCTGGAGCACACAGTAGGTCACTGGCTGGAGCACACAGTATGTCACTGGCTGGAGCACACAGTAGGTCACTGGCATTGGCAGTAGGTCACTGGCATTGGCAGTAGGTCACTGGCTGGAGCACACAGTAGGTCACTGGCTGGAGCACACAGTAGGACATATGTATTGCCTGGAGCACACAGTAGGTCACTGGCTGGAGCACACAGTAGGAGATTTGCATTGGCTGGAGCACACAGTAGGTCACTGGCTGGAGCACACAGTAGGAGATTTGCATTGGCTGTAGCACATAGTAGGTCACTGGCTGGAGCACACATTAGGTCACTAGCTGGAGCACACAGTAGGTCACTGGCTGGAGCATGCAGTAGGTCACTGGCTGGAGCACACAGTAGGTCACTAGCATTGTCTGTAGCACACAGTAGGTCACTGGCCCTGGCTGAAGCACACAGTAGGTCACTGGTTGGAGCCCACAGTAGGTCACTGGCATTGGCTGGAGCACACAGTAGGTCACTGGCATTGGCTGGAGCACACAGTAGGTCACTGGCTGGAGCATGCAGTAGGTCACTGGCTGGAGCACACAGTAGGTCACTAGAATTGGCTGGAGCACACAGTAGTACACTGGCACTGGCTGAAGAACACAGTAGGTCACTGGTTGGAGCCCACAGTAGGTCACTGGCATTGGCTAGAGTACACAGTAGGTCACTGGCATTGGCTGGAGCACACAGTAGGTCACTGGCTGGAGCACACAGTAGGTCACTGGCATTGGCTGGAGCACACAGTAGGCCACTGGCTGGAGCACACAGTAGGTCACTGGCTGGAGCACACATTAGGTCACTGGCTGGAGCACACATTAGGTCACTGGCTAGAGCACACAATAGGTCACTGGCATTGGCTGGAGCACACAGTAGGTCACTGGCATTGGCTGGAGCACACAGTAGGTCGCTGGCTGGAGCATGCAGTAGGTCACTGGCTGGAGCACACAGTAGGTCACTAGAATTGGCTGGAGCACACAGTAGTACACTGGCACTGGCTGAAGAACACAGTAGGTCACTGGTTGGAGCCCACAGTAGGTCACTGGCATTGGCTGGAGCACACAGTAGGTCACTGGCATTGGCTGGAGCACACAGTAGGTCACTGGCATTGGCTGGAGCACACAGTAGGTCACTGGCTGGAGCACACAGTAGGTCACTGGCATTGGCTGGAGCACACAGTAGGCCACTGGCTGGAGCACACAGTAGGTCACTGGCTGGAGCACACATTAGGTCACTGGCTGGAGCACACTATTAGTCACTGGCTAGAGCACACTGGTCACTGGTCACTGGCATTGGCAGTAGGTCACTGGCATTGGCAGTAGGTCACTGGATGGAGCACACAGTAGGACATATGCATTGCCTGGAGCACACAGTAGGTCACTGGCTGGAGCACACAGTAGGAGATTTGCATTGGCTGGAGCACACAGTAGGTCACTGGCTGGAGCACACAGTAGGTCACTGGCTGGAGCACACAGTAGGTCACTGGCTGTAGGACACAGTACGTCACTGGCACTGGCTGGAGCACACAGTAGGTCACTGGCTGGAGCCCACAGTAGGTCACTGACATTGGCTGGAGCACACTGTAGGTCACTGCCATTGGCTGGAGCACACAGTAGGTCACTGGCTGGAGCACACAGTATGTCACTGGCTGGAGCACACAGTAGGTCACTGGCTGGAGCACACAGTATATCACTTGTCACTGGCTGGAGCATGCAGTAGGTCACTGGCTGGAGCACACAGTAGGTCACTGGCTGGAGCATGCAGTAGGCCACTGGCTGGAGCACACAGTAGGTCACTAGCTGGAGCACACAGTAGGTCACTAGCTGGCGCACACAGTAGGTCACTGGCTGGAGCACACAGTAGGTCACTGGCTGGAGCACACAGTATGTCACTAGCTGGAGCACACAGTAGGTCACTGGCTGGAGCACACAGTATGTCACTGGCTGGAGCACACAGTATGTCACTGGCTGGAGCACACAGTAGGTCACTGGCTGGAGCACACAGTAGGTCACTAGCTGGAGCACACAGTATGTCACTGGCTGGAGCATGCAGTAGGTCACTGGCTGGAGCACACAGTAGTTCACTAGCTGGAGCACACAGTAGGTCACTAGCTGGAGCACACAGTATGTCACTGGCTGGAGCATGCAGTAGGTCATTCTCATTGGCTGGAGCACACAGTAGGTCACTGGCTGGAGCACACAGTAGGTCACTAGCTGGAGCACACAGTAGGTCATTCTCATTGGCTGAAGCACACAGTAGGTCATTCTCATTGGCTGGAGCACACAGTAGGTCACTGGCTGGAGCACACAGTAGGTCACTAGCTGGAGCACACAGTAGGTCACTAGCTGGAGCACACAGTAGGTCACTAGCTGGAGCACACAGTAGGTCACTGGCTGGAGCATGCAGTAGGTCACTGGCTAGAGCACACAGTAGGTCACTAGCTGGAGCACACAGTAGGTCATTAGCTGGAGCACACAGTAGGTCACTAGCATTGGCTGGAGCACACAGTTGGACACTGGCACTGGCTGAAGCACACAGTAGGTCACTGGTTGGAGCCCACAGTAGGTCACTGGCATTGGCTGGAGCACACAGGAGGTCACTGGCATTGGCTGGAGCACACAGTAGTTCACTGGCTGGAGCACACAGTAGTTCACTGGCATTGGCTGGAGCACACAGTAGGCCACTGGCTGGAGCACACAGTAGGTCACTGGCTGGAGCACACATTAGGTCACTGGCAGGAGCACACTATTGGTCACTGGCTAGAGCACACAGTAGGTCACTGGCATTGGCAGTAGGTCACTGTCATTGGCAGTAGGTCACTGGCTGGAGCACACAGTAGGTCACTGGCTGGAGCACACAGTAGGACATATGCATTGCCTGGAGCACACAGTAGGTCACTGGCTGGAGCACACAGTAGGAGATTTGCATTGGCTGGAGCACACAGTAGGTCACTGGCTGGAGCCCACAGTAGGTCACTGGCATTGGCTGGTGCACACTGTAGGTCACTGCCATTGGCTGGAGCACACAGTAGGTCACTGGCTGGAGCACACAGTAGGTCACTGGCTGTAGGACACAGTAGGTCACTGGCACTGGCTGGAGCACACAGTAGGTCACTGGCTGGAGCCCACAGTAGGTCACTGGCATTGGCTGGAGCACACTGTAGGTCAATGCCATTGGCTGGAGCACACAGTAGGTCACTGGCTGGAGCACACAGTAGGTCACTGGCTGGAGCACACAGTATGTCACTTGTCACTGGCTGGAGCATGCAGTAGGTCACTGGCTGGCGCACACAGTAGGTCACTGGCTGGAGCACACAGTAGGTCACTGGCTGGAGCACACAGTATGTCACTAGCTGGAGCACACAGTAGGTCACTGGCTGGAGCACACAGTAGGTCACTGGCTGGAGCACACAGTATGTCACTGGCTGGAGCACACAGTATGTCACTGGCTGGAGCACACAGTATGTCACTGGCTGGAGCACGCAGTATGTCACTGGCTGGAGCATGCAGTAGGTCACTGGCTTGAGCACACAGTAGGTCACTAGCTGGAGCACACAGTAGGTCACTGGCTGGAGCATGCAGTAGGTCACTGGCTGGAGCACACAGTAGGTCACTAGCTGGAGCACACAGTAGGTCACTATCTGGAGCACACAGTAGGTCACTAGCTGGAGCACACAGTATGTCACTGGCTGGAGCATGCAGTAGGTCACTGGTTGGAGCACACAGTAGGTCACTAGCTGGAGCACACAGTAGGTCACTAGCTGGAGCACACAGTAAGTCACTAGCATTGGCTGAAGCACACAGTAGGTCACTGGTTGGAGCCCACAGTAGGTGACTGGCATTGGCTGGAGCACACAGGAGGTCACTGGCATTGGCTGGAGCACACAGTAGGTCACTGGCTGGAGCACACAGTAGGTCACTGGCATTGGCTGGAGCACACAGTAGGCCACTGGCTGGAGCACACAGTAGGTCACTGGCTGGAGCACACATTAGGTCACTGGCTGGAGCAGACTATTGGTCACTGGCTGGAGCACACAGTAGGTCACTGGCTGGAGCACACAGTAGGACATATGCATTGCCTGGAGCACACAGTAGGTCACTGGCTGGAGCACACAGTAGGAGATTTGCATTGGCTGGAGCACACAGTAGGTCACTGGCTGTAGGACACAGTAGGTCACTGGCACTGGCTGGAGCACACAGTAGGTCACTGGCTGGAGCCCACAGTAGGTCACTGGCATTGGCTGGAGCACACTGTAGGTCACTGCCATTGGCTGGAGCACACAGTAGGTCACTGGCATTGGCTGGAGCACACAGTATGTCACTGGCTGGAGCACACAGTAGGTCACTGGCTGGAGCACACAGTATGTCACTTGTCACTGGCTGGAGCATGCAGTAGGTCACTGGCTGGAGCACACAATAGGTCACTAGCTGGAGCACACAGTAGGTCACTAGCTGGAGCACACAGTAGGTCACTAGCTGGCGCACACAGTAGGTCACTGGCTGGAGCACACAGTAGGTCACTGGCTGGAGCACACAGTATGTCACTGGCTGGAGCACACAGTAGGTCACTGGCTGGAGCACACAGTATGTCACTGGCTGGAGCACACAGTAGGTCACTGGCTGGAGCACACAGTAGGTCACTAGCTGGAGCACACAGTATGTCACTGGCTGGAGCACACAGTATGTCACTGGCTGGAGCATGCAGTAGGTCACTGGCTGGAGCACACAGTAGGTCACTAGCTGGAGCACACAGTATGTCACTGGCTGGAGCATGCAGTAGGTCACTGGCTGGAGCACACAGTAGGTCACTAGCTGGAGCACACAGTAGGTAACTAGCTGGAGCACACAGTAGGTAACTAGCTGGAGCACACAGTAGGTCACTAGCTGGAGCACACAGTAGGTCACTAGCTGGAGCACACAGTAGGTAACTAGCTGGAGCACACAGTAGGTCACTAGCTGGAGCACACAGTAGATCCCTAGCTGGAGCACACAGTATGTCACTGGCTGGAGCATGCAGTAGGTCACTGGCTGGAGCACACAGTAGGTCACTGGCTGGAGCACACAGTATGTCACTGGCTGGAGCATGCAGTAGGTCACTGGCTGGAGCACACAGTAGGTCACTGGCTGGAGCACACAGTAGGTCACTAGCTGGAGCACACAGTAGGTCACTAGCATTGGCTGTAGCACACAGTAGGTCACTGGCTGGAGCATGCAGTAGGTCACTGGCTGGAGCACACAGTAGGTTACTGGCTAAAGCACACAGTAGGTCACTGGCTGGAGCACACAGTAGGTCACTGGCTGGAGCATGCAGTAGGTCACTGGCACTGGCTGTAGCACACAGTAGGTCACTGGCCCTGGCTGGAACACAAGGCTGGATACCAGATGTAGAGGAAATTCCTAGTAACTAATCACCCTGTTCACACTCCACCAGCTAGCTTGTCCTCCACACCTTAGAATACAATACACATTTGTATGGCATCTGTTTCTAGTCTCTATAAAAAGTAAATCCAGCATGACTTATTTCTCCTTCAGAGACAACTACAAACTTACGGCTAGATTACGAGTTTTGCGGTAAGAGCGGCTCTGTGCTAACTTGCAAGTTATTTCCACCGCTCACCTCCCTATAGCGCTGCTATTACAGGTTTGCAAAACCCCGGTGTTAGCAGGCAATAAATGAGCGTTGAGCAAAATTGAGCTCCATACTGCACTCCAATACCAGCGCTGCATTGAGCTGGTTTTACGTGCTCGTGCACGATTTCCCCATAGACATCAATGGGGAGAGCTGGCTACAAAAATGCCTAACACCTGCAATAAAGGAGCGTAAAGCTCTGTAACACAGCCCCATTGATTCCTATGGGGAAAGAAAAGTGATGTTTACACCTAGCACCCTAACATAAACCCCATTTCTAAACACCCCTAATCTGCCGCCCCCGACATTGCCGCCACCTACATTACACTTATTAACCCCTAATCTGCCGTCCCCAACATTGCCGCCACCTACATTACACTTATTAACCCCTAATCTGCCACCCCTAACATGGTCGCCACCTACCTACACTTATTAACCCCTAATCTTCCACCCCCAACGTCGCCGCCGCTATACTAAAGTTATTAACCCCTAACCCTAAGTGTAACCCTAACGTAACCCTAACCCTAACACCACTAACTTGACTATAATGAAAATAAATCTAAATAAAATTACTATCATTAACTCAATTATTCCTATTTAAAACTAAATACTAACCTAATAGTTACATTGTATCTAGCTTAGGGTTTATTTTTATTTTACAGGCAAGTTTGTATTTATTTTAACTAGGTAGACTAGTTAGTAAATAGTTATTAACTATTTAATAACTGCCTAGCTAAAATAAATACAAACTTACCTGTAAAAAAAAAAACTAACCTGAGTTACACTAACACCTAACCTTACACTACAATTAAATAAACTACATTAATTAAATACAATTAACTAAATTACAAAAAAAAAAACACTAAATTACACAAAATAAAAAAGAAATTATCAAATATTTAAACTAATTACACCTAATCTAATAGCCCTATCAAAATAAAAAGCCCCCCCAAAATAAAAATAAACCCTAGCCTAAACTAAAAGCTTTAAGCTTGAACACCTTCGCCTGTTATTGCGGTTGGTTTTGTTGACCCTGGATGACTGTGACTCTATTGTAGTCCCTCCAGAGAAATTGTGTAAGATGGACAGATATTTGGAGGTCCCTACTTATGCTGATGTTTTTCCGATTCCTAAAAGAATTTCGGAAATTATTACCAAGGAATGGGAAAGACCGGGTATACTGTTCTCTCCTTCCCCTATATTTAAGAAAATGTATAATTTACCAGACACCGTTAGGGATGTTTGGCAAACGAATCCTAAGGTGGTGGGAGCCATTTCTACTCTAGCTAAACGTATGACTATTCCTATTGAGGACAGTTGTGCTTTCAAGGACCCTATGGATAAAAAGTTGGAGGGTCTTCTAAAGAAGCTGTTTGTTCTTCAAGGGTCTGTATTGAACCAGTTACAACTGCGGCTGCCTTTTGGTTTGATGCCCTAGAAGAGTCTCTGAAGACCGAGACTCCTTTGGAAGAGATATTGGATAGAATCAAGGCCCTTAAGCTTGCCAATTCTTTTGTTACGGACGCCGCCTTTCAGTTCGCCAAGTTGGCGGCTAAGAATGCAGGTTTGTCCATTGTAGCACGCAGAGCCTTATGGTTGAAATCCTGGTCTGCGGATGTATCCTCTAAATCCAAGCTATTAGCTATCCCTTTCAAAGGAAAGAATCTATTCGGGCATGAATTGAAAGAGATCATTTCTGACATTACGGGAGATAAGGGTCATCTCCTCCCTCAGGATAAGACGTCCAAACAGAGGAGACAGAGTAATTTTCGTTCCTTTCAAAATTTCAAAGGAGTCCCTTCTTCCTCTTCCACTAAACAGGAAGGGAACTTCGCACAGTCCAAGCCCATCTGGAGACCCAATCAGGCTTGAAACAAAGGTAAACAACCCAAGAAGCCAGCTGCTGCTCCCAAGACAGTATGAAGGGGCTGCCCCCGATCCGGGACCGGATCTAGTAGGGGGTAGACTTTCTCTCTTTGTTCAGGCTTGGACAAGAGATGTTCAGGATCCCTGGACAGGACACTAGAGATCGTGTCCCAGGGGTATCAACTGGAGTTCAAAAATTCCCTCCCAAGGGGAAGGTTTCTTCTTTCACGATTGTCTTTAGACCAGACAAAAAGAGAGGCGTTCTTACGTTGTGCCCCACTATGGGAGTAATTCGTCCCGTTCCAATTCAGGAACAGGGCAGGGGTTTTACTCAAATCTTTTCGTGGTTCCCAAAAAAGAGGGAACGTTCAGACCCATTTTAGATCTCAAGAGTCTAAACAAGTTTCTCAGCGTTCCATCTTTCAAGATTGAGACGATTCGGACTATTCTTCCATTAATCCAGGAGGGTCAATATATGACTACCAGGACTTAAAGGATGCATATCTTCACATTTCTTTTCACAGAGATCATCACCAGTTTCTAAGATTTGCCTTCCTGGACAGACATTTTCAGTTCGTGGCTCTTCCCTTCGGGTTGGCCACGGCACCCAGGATCTTCACAAAGGTTCTAGGGTCTGTGCTAGCGGTTCTCAGACCGCGGGGCGTTGCAGTGGCGCCTTATCTGGACGATATTCAAATCCAGGCGTCATCTTACCAACTGACAAATTCGCATACCTACATGTTTCTGTCTTTTCTAAGGACTCATGGGTGGAAGGTGAATCTAGAAAAGAGTTCACTAATTCCACAGACAAGGGTTCCTTTCCTGGGAACTCTAATAGATTCCGTATCCATGAAAATCTTCTTGACGGAAGTCAGAAAGTTAAAGATTCTGAATACATGCCAAGCCCTTCAGTCCAATCCTAGGCCATCAGTGGCTCAGTGCATGGAGGTAATTGGATTGATGGTAGCGGCAATGGACCTAATTCCGCTTGCTCTTTTTCATCTCAGACCTCTACAACTGAGCATGATCAGACAGTGGATTGGGGATTATGCAGATTTGTCTCCTCAGATAGATCTGGATCAGGAGACAAGAAACTCTCTTCTTTGGTGGTTGTCACTGGATCATCTGTCCCAAGGGATGTGCTTCCGCAGACCTTCATGAGTGATAGTGACTACGGACGCCAGTCTACTAGGATGGGGTGCAGTCTGGAATTCCCTGAAGGCTCAGAGTGTGTGGACTCGGTCAGAGTCTCTACTTCCAATCAATATTCTGGAATTGAGAGCAATATTCAATATGCTTCAGGCTTGGCCTCAGTTGACTTCGGCCAAATTCATCTGATTTCAGTCAGACAACATCACGACTGTGGCTTACATCAATCATCAGGGAGGAACAAGGAATTCCTTAGCGATGACAGAAGTATCCAAGATAATTTGGTGGGTGGAGGCTCACTCTTGCTATCTGTCAGCAATCTACATCCCAGGAGTGGACAACTGGGAGGCAGATTTTTTGAGCAGACAGACGTTTCATCCAGGGGAATGGGAACTCCATCCGGAGGTCTTTGCTACCCTGATTCTCAGGTGGGGCAGACTGGAATTGGATCTGATGGCGTCTCGTCAGAATGCCAAGCTCCCGAGATACGGATCCAGGTCCAGGGATCCTCAGGCCAAACTGATAGATGCCTTGGCAGTGCCTTGGTCATTCAGCTAGCTTATGTGTTTCCACCGTTTGCTCTCCTTCCCGGGTGATTGCACGGATCAAACAGGAGAGGGCTTCAGTGATTCTAATCGCTCCTGCGTGGCCTCGCAAGAATTGGTATGCCGATCTGGTGGACATGTCCTCTCTGCCGCCGTGGAACCTTCCATTGAGGCAGGACCTTCTCATTCAGGGACCCTTCCATCATCCAAATCTAGTTTCTCTGCAGCTGACTGCTTGGAGATTGAACGCTTGATTTTATCTAAGCGAGGGTTCTCTGATTCGATCATTGATACCTTGATCCAGGCACATAAGCCTGTTACTAGAAAAATTTACCATAAGATATGGCGTAAATATCTTTATTGGTGCTAATCCAAAAGCTACTCATGGAGTAGGGTTAGGATTCCCAGGATTTTATTTTTTCTCCAAGAAGGATTGGAGAAAGGATTATCAGCAAGTTCCTTAAAGGGGCAGATTTCTGCTTTGTCTATTTTGCTGCACAAACGTCTGGCAGATGTTCCAAATGTTCAATCTTTTTGTCAGGCTCTGACTAGAATCAGGCCTGTGTTTAGACCAATTGCTCCTCCTTGGAGTTTGAATTTCGTTCTTAAGGTCCTTCAAGGGGTTCTGTTTGAACCTATGCATTCCATAGATATTAAGTTATTATCTTGGAAAGTTTTGTTTTTGGTTGCTATTTCTTCTACTCGCAGAGTTTCTGAGATTTCGGCATTACAATGTGATTCTCCTTACCTTATTTTTCATTCCGATAAGGTAGTGTTACGTACCAAATATGGGTTTCTTCCTAAGGTTGTTTCCAACAAGAATATTAATCAGGAAATTATTGTTCCTTCATTGTGTCCTAATCCTTCTTCTAAGAAGGAACGTCTGTAACATAACTTGGATGTGGTCCGTGCCCTGAAGTTTTACTTACAGGGGCCTAAGGAATTTCGTCAATCATCTTCATTATTTGAAACAAGAAAAATCACCAGCGCTCTAGGAGGGACACTGATACAAAAAAGCCCAACACAAATGGGTTATGAATGTGTGTACTATAGTGCAGGAGATGTGATAAGTTGCAAATATCAGTGGAACATGCTAATAGTCACAGGAACAGTAGATTTTGATATACTCAAATGTGTTGGAGTGCAGCAGAGAGAGGAAATTATCAGTGTACCCCTGACACTGTAATTAATAGCAAAAAAAGAGAACAAAAAATCCTGATACTTCTGCGCAACTTGTAACAATTTTAAACAATATAACACATATACATCCAATGTAATGGAACAGGTAAATATGGTTATTGACAGTTAGTCCTTATGGAAAGTTTATAACTGGTATAAGTGCTGTAATTCTATGCAAGATATCCAGGTTTGAAAAAGAGTAAGGATGTCCTCTTACCAAAGATTACCCCAATCATATGAGGTAATGTGTAGTCGTGTAGTACAGGTGTAGGTCTATGGTCTGCCGCTGTCTGTGCTTGTTCTTTCCGTGCAGCCTTGTGTATGGTAGTCTTGGATCTTTCCGTGCAGCCTTATGTATGGTAGTCCTGGATCTGGAACTTCCTGAATCTTGTGCTTGAAAAACTCTTGGCAATGTGGTAGTTTTTTCGTCCCGGGGTCTTTCCCAGATATCTCAAAAGCAGAAGTTGATAGAGGAAAAAAACCAAGCAGATATAGCGTAATCCAGTAAAACAAAATCATAAATTTATTTACATTAAAATGATAGGAATCGCACTCACATAAAATAACCTCAATCAGGTATGAGGTAAGTATAGGCACATGTATAAAAATTGCACTGGAGGGTGATGCTCTCAGGGTGTGAATTTAAGAAGAAATCCTTCCAATGGTGAATACAGTGCAATATTAGAAATGTAATGCTGCCCCTGTATCTATATTAAAATAGTGGTTCAGGGGGAGAGTGTAATTGTAGACCGTTTAAAAAGGCTCCTTATCTGAGGCCCAAAACACAGGTGGGCACTGTTATATGCTGACCCAAAGTAGGTGTAAAGCTAAGATTTAACCTGGGAGCTGGAAGCGTTCTCGACCGTCTGCAGCAGGTCAGAGAAGAATCCCAGTGGAGTGAAGACTGTCAGGAGGTAGCGGATCAGACTCCGCTCAAAGGGTAGTCCTGGGGTCTGGAGCTGTGAAAAACGCCGGTACACACTGCGGTTACAAGTGGGGAAACAGTACTGCCACACCTGGAGAGCCTTACGCGTTTCGAAGTGTCAAATACTTCTTCGTCAGAGGCAATGTCACATTCCCAATAACCATATTTAACTGTTCCATTACATTGGATGTATATGTGTTATATTGTTTAAAATTGTTACAAGTTGCGCAGAAGTATCAGGATTTTTTGTTCTCTTTTCTTGCCATCTTCATTATTTGTTGTCTTTTCTGGGAAATGTAGGGGTCAGAAAGCTACAGCTACCTCTCTCTCTTTATAGCTGAAGAGTATCATCCATTTTGCATATGAGACTGCTGGACAGCAGCCTCCTGAAAGAATTACGGCTCATTCTACTAGGGCTGTGGCTTCCTCATGGGCATTTAAAAATGATGCTTCTGTTGAACAGATTTGCCAGGCTGCAACTTGGTCGTCTCTTCATACTTTTTACAAATTTTACAAATTTGATACTTTTGCTTCTTCTGAGGCTGTTTTTGGGAGAAAGGTTATTCAAGCAGTGGTGCCTTCCATTTAGGTTCCTGTCTTGTCCCTCCCTTTCATCCGTGTCCTATAGCTTTGGTATTGTATCCCACAAGTAAGGATGAAATCCGTGGACTCATCATATCTTGTAAAAGAAAAAGAAATTTATGCTTTTACGATATGATGAGTCCACGGCCCACCCGGTTATTTTTCTAAAGACAGGTTTTTATTTTTTGTTAAACTTCAGTCACCTCTGCTACTTGGCCTTTCCTTTCTCTTCCTAACTTTGGTCGAATGACTGGAGGGGGAGGGAAGGGAGGAGCTATATATACAGCTCTGCTGTGGAGCTCTTTGCTTCCTCCTGCTGACCAGGAGGCGATATCCCACAAGTAAGGATGAAATCCGTGGACTCATCATATCATAAAAGAAATACATTTATAAGGTAAGCTTAAATTTCCTTTTTTATTTGGGGGGTTTGGTTGTGTGGGTGGTGGGTTTTACTGTTTGGGAGGGGTTTTTGTATTTTTTTTACAGGTAAAAGAGCTGATTTATTTGGGGCAATGCCCTGCAAAAGGCCCTTTTAAGGGCTATTGGCAGCTTAGTGTAGGGTAGGTATTTTTTTATTTTGGGGGGGCTTTTTTATTTTGATAGGGCTATTAGATTAGGTGTAATTAGTTTAAATATTTGATCATTTCTTTTTTAATTAATTAATTGTAGTGTAAGGTTAGGTGTTAGTGTAACTCAGGTTAGGTTTTATTTTACAGGTAAATTTGTATTTATTTTAGCTAGGTAGCTAGTAAATAGTTAATAACTATTTACTAACTAGTCTACCTAGTTAAAATAAATACAAGCTTGCCTGTGAAATAAAAATAAAACCTAAGCTAGATACAATGTAACTATTAGTTATATTGTAGCTAGCTTAGGGTTTATTTTATAGGTAAGTATTTAGTTTTAAATACAAATTATTTAGTTATTAATAGTAGGTTTTATTTAGATTTTTTTTTTATTACATTAAAGTTAGTGGGTGTTAGGGTTAGACTTAGGGTTAGGTTTAGGGGTTAATACCTTTAGTATAGTGGCAGCGATTTTGGGGGCAGCAGATTAAGGGTTAATAACAGTAATGTAGGTTGTGGCGATGTTAGGGACAGCAGATTAGGGGTTAATAATATTTAACTAGTGTTTGCGATGCAGGAGTACGGCGGTTTAGGGGTTAATATGTTTATTATAGTGGCGGCGATGTCGGGAGCAGAAGATTAGGGGTTAATCATTTTATTATAGTGTTTGTGATGCGGGAGGGCCTCGGTTTAGGGGTTAATAGGTAGTTTATGGGTGTTAGTGTACTTTTTAGCGCTTTAGTTGTGAGTTTTATGTTACAGCTCTGCAACATAAAACCCATAACTACTGACTTTCAGTATACGGTATGGATCTTGACGATATAGGCTGTACTGCTCACTTTTTGGCCGGAAAGGAAAACTCGTAATACCGGTGCAATGGAAGTCCCATTGAAAGCTGAGGTAGTTACGTTGCGTTACGGCCAAAAAAGTAGAGAAATACCTGCAAGACTTGTAATACCAGCGGTAGTGAAAAAGAGCCATAACGCTGCTTTTTCACCCATAACGCAAAACTCGTAATCTAGCCGTTATAGAATTATGAACACCAAAAATGTTTTGCCCTAAACAACACATCAGTTTTCAAGCATTGTGGGACCAAACTAAGCCACTACTATATGGAACATTTCCAAGAATGTTACATCCTTAAACCCTCTATATTGCAAGTCACAGCACCACACACCCCTGCCTCTTTAAAAACCACCCAAATCCACCACACCCTTTGACATCTCTAAAAAGACCCAGCTCTGAAACTCCATCTACCATACTGGATTAAAGCAGAGTCAAACAGGAGGGTAAGGTGAGTCACTGACAGAGCCTCACTCACGGATCAATCATTCTTCAAGTTGAATACACTGAAGGAAGTTTGGAGAACTGACCACTTACCCGTCCTATATTTATGCTATCAATGGACTGTATATATGGGGGAGACTGCTTAACTCTAACCTTGCTTACTAACGGGGTTCCACGCTATACAAAGCAATTGCCTTATTGCCCGTGGATGTGCGCTTGTATACAATGGGATGTATTATTGGGTGGAAATAGCCCACAATCATAGCAGGGAGCTCCGTGAATCCTTAAATAAAGGGTACCTTATCAACCTGCTTAGACTAATGTACAGTTACCGCTTTTGTGGCTTATTTGGAATCTAATCTCTTGTTTTTGCAATTGGTATACTGTATATACAATGTTTGCATTAGAATGTGTATGAATTAAAATGGTTTGTTAAATGCAATTATAGGTGGTGACCTCTGATTTTTTTATATGACTGTATAAGGTTTAAGTGCCAGGAAAGGGTATACTTAAGCCACCAGTGGGAGACATACTCTTATGCCACTAACTGATGGTTTTCCTCTTTTTTCTCTCTCTATATATATATTTATGTGTTACTATGTGTATATACATATATATGTATGTGTTACTGTGTGTATGTACATATATATTTATGTGTTACTATGTGTATATACATATATATTTATGTGTTACTGTGTGTATGTACATATATATGTATGTGTTACTATGTGTATATACATATATATGTATGTGTTACTGTGTGTATGTACATATATATTTATGTGCTACTATGTGTATATACATATATATTTATGTGTTACTATATGTATATACATATATATGTATGTGTTACTATGTGTATATACATATATATATATTTATGCGTTAGTATGTGTATATACATATATATTTATGTGTTACTATGTGTATATACACATATATTTAGGTGTTATTATGTGTATATACATATATATTTATGTGTTATTATGTGTATATACATATATTTATGTTTTAGTATGTGTATATACATATATATTTATGTGTTACTATGTGTATATACAGATATATTTATGTGTTACTATGTGTATATATGTTACGGTACCAACAGTGTACCAAGGGTTAATACCAGATGAACAATGTCCTGCATAGGGAATCAGCAATTCACAAACCAGCCAGTTTTCAGGTTTAAACAGAATGACAACTTTATTTGAAGGCAGCACACAGATTTATACAGGTTTTTGACCCCCCATCAGATGGGGGTTGAAAGAATGTTGTACATTAGATAGAAGGGAGAAGCGCCCTTGACATGATACAATAGGATTATATTACTTAAACACTTTACTTAGGCAGATAACAACTTAAACACATTTGGCTTGTCTTATCACCTAGCGTCTGTTCTCTGAGGGTGATTACAATGGCCTGTTTATTACTTAAATGTAATTATAGCACACAATAGCTGAGGCCAGAAAACCTGTCTTTAGAAATTAGATTCTTAAAGCTAAACACAGTTAACTCTTTCAGTCCTGACAGAAGGGTCTGTCACATAGCTCCCCCCTTGTGGAACACTCCGGCAGACCCGGCTTGACCCTTTTGCGGGTCAACCTGGGGATGACCGGACTAAGGGGTGGTAGGCATGTCAGTTTGCTGGGACAATCCATCTGTATTCCCGTTATGAGAGAGAATCCCTGTCTGTATAAATAAGGGTTCAACCTCTTCAGTGCCCCGACTAGGGCTAAACAGTCCTTCAAAATATCATCGGCTTCTTACTTTCATAGGGTGCCCTTGAGTTGCTGCACCTCACTATGAGCCAGCGTCAGCTTCTCCTCCAGTGTCACTAAGTTTGTCCTTAATGTTTCATGTTCCACTCTCAAGCTGGTGTTTTCTGCAGTCTGTCGGTGCAGCTTGTCTAGCAGAGATTCCTGTTCTAAACGTGCTTTTTCCTCTGCACTCCTCTTCTCTCCCGCTAGCACTGTTACATGATTATTTAACGTGACCATTTTATCCTCTACGTGACTCTTCTCCTTCATCAGCGCATTGTAACGTGACTCCCACATATCAATAGCGGATAGAGATTTACTGAGCTCAGCGTCCTGGGGCTTAGCAGCAGGGGGGTCAGTCTCTGCTGCACGGATCTGAGCACGGGTAGTCACAGGGTTAACATCAGCGGGACCCATGGGAGCATAGGCAGAAACAAGGGGGACCAAGGTATTTCCAAGGAGAACATCAGCTGGTAAATCCTTCATGACCCCCACATTCACAGGTCTAGCGCCCCCTCCCCAATCCAAATGCACCCTGGCAACAGGCAGGCGGAACACAGTGCCCCCTGCTACCCTCACAGCCACAGTGTCTCCTGTGTGCTGTTTCTCAGACACCAAGTTCTTTCGAAGCAAGGTCATGGTAGCACCAGTATCCCGTAGACCACTGACCTCCTTCCCATTCACTTTAACCAGTTGCCGGTTATTCCGGTGGGCAGCTTGCACAAGGTCTGCCTCATGTAGGATGCCCCAGCATTCTTGCGCCTCTACGTAGCGGGCCGCAGGCTGAGGATTACGTGGGATTCCGCTAGCGGGTCTTCTCCAGGACTGTGCTTGGTTCGCTGCGTTTAGGGGACACTCTGGTCTTTTGTGCCCTAGTTGCTTACATCCAAAGCACCGAATAGGTTGTGAGTAGCCCCGCGAATTGAACCAGGCTCTCTGAGGGTAGTTCGTGGCCCGAGACCGTGTGGTATAGCGGTGTGCTGGGGGTTGGTAACTGGCAGGTGCTGGGGTGACTGGGGGTCTGTACTCCACTCTGGCAGGGGGCTTAGTGGTAGCAGTGTCCAGTTTGCGGGCATCCGTATACTCATCTGCCAAGCGAGCCGCTTCATGCAGGGTGGAGGGTTTACGGTCCCGAACCCACTCTCGAACTCCTGCGGGTAACTTGTCGAAGCAATGTTCCAACAGGAATAGCTGCAGCACCTCTTCCCCAGATACGGCTTGGCACCCCGCTATCCAGTGAGCTGCTGTGCGGTGCACCTTACATGCCCACTCAAGGTAGGAATCACCAGCCAATTTAACAGTGTCTCTGAACCGCCTCTGGTATGCCTCCGGTGTAACCGCATACCTGGAGAGCAGAGCCTCTTTTACAGTATTATAATCCCCGACTTCCTCATCTGGAATGGCCCGAAAAGCCTCACTGGCCCGGCCGGATAATTTTCCGGATAATATCGTGACCCAGTCCTCTGCGGGTACCTTGTGTAGTGCACATTGCCTCTCAAAATCTGCAAGGTACCCATCAATCTCTCCTTCTGTTTCCAGGAAGTTTTTAAAAGCTGCAAAATTTACTTTTCCCTTTTCCACTGGGGTTGCTGTGACTTGGGCTGCTGCAGCGCCGCTTTGGCGAAGTAGGTTGGCCTCCACAGCTGCTATGACCCGGTCGATAATTTCGGCAGATGGGTTGGGGCCATAATATGCCAGTCTTATTTTAACCGCCCGATCAAAGCTTGCTTCTTCAGGGGTTCTGTCTGATATGCTGGGCCCATTGGTTCCTTCTGTCCCTGGTACTCTTTCCATCTTAGTCAGTATTGTAATAATCCCCCTCTTCCTGAGGTTACTGGCTTGTGTAGTTGCTCTTCTGGGCGATAAGGATTCTCCCGTCGCTTGCCACCAATGTTACGGTACCAACAGTGTACCAAGGGTTAATACCAGATGAACAATGTCCTGCATAGGGAATCAGCAATTCACAAACCAGCCAGTTTTCAGGTTTAAACAGAATGACAACTTTATTTGAAGGCAGCACACAGATTTATACAGGTTTTTGACCCCCCATCAGATGGGGGTTGAAAGAATGTTGTACATTAGATAGAAGGGAGAAGCGCCCTTGACATGATACAATAGGATTATATTACTTAAACACTTTACTTAGGCAGATAACAACTTAAACACATTTGGCTTGTCTTATCACCTAGCGTCTGTTCTCTGAGGGTGATTACAATGGCCTGTTTATTACTTAAATGTAATTATAGCACACAATAGCTGAGGCCAGAAAACCTGTCTTTAGAAATTAGATTCTTAAAGCTAAACACAGTTAACTCTTTCAGTCCTGACAGAAGGGTCTGATACAATATACATATATATTTATGTGTTACTATGTGTATATACATATATATTTATGTGTTACTATGTGTATATACAGATATATTTATGTGTTAGTATGTGTTTATACATATATATTTATGTGTTATTATGTGTATATACATATATTTATGTTTTAGTATGTTTTAGTATGTGTATATACATATATATGTATGTGTTAGTATGTGTATATACAAATTCATGCGGTGACGTCAGAGGCTGGTGAGGCAGTGGCTAGGATACCCCTTCATTCTTTAGATATCCTTTGTTGAAGAAATAGCAATGCACATGGGTGAGCCAATCACATGAGGTATGTGCAGCCACCAATCAGCAGCTACTGAGCATATTTAGATATGATTTTCAACAAAGGATATCAAAAGAATGAAGAAAATTAGATATTAGATGTAAATTGGAAAGTTATTTAAAATTGCATATGGGTTTCATATGGGTTTCATGTCCCTTTAAATGGTGTCTTGGAAAACTGGTCAACTTAGTAAACATCTGATTTTAGTCTAAAAGGATTGTAACAGAAACTCCTGCCAGATAACACAATGCTTGCTCTGATTATGAGATCTAGAAATCCATGCCCATTAAAATATGTTTAAAACATACTTTTTACTTTAATGCTGCAAATTATGCTTATAGATTCTTTCATTAATCAGTAAATATAAAAATGTCTTGATCCAGTGGTGGCTGGTGAAATTTAAAGATGGTGGGGGGCTTGACCCCACCCCTTTAAATAAAGCCACACCATCAGATGGCACTACCAATTCATTAATTAAATAAATAAAAGGTAGACAGAAACACAGAAAAGCACTCAGGGGGAGAGGGAGAGAGAGACGGGGGGAGAGAGACACAGAGGGTTAGAGAGAAAGAGAGAGAGACACAATCACACACAGAGGGTTAGAGAGAGAGAAAGAGAGACACAATTACACACAGAGGTTTAGAGAGAGAGAGAGAGAGAGAGAGAGAGAGACAATCACAAACAGAGGGTTAGAGAGAGAGAAAGAGAGAGAGAGACACAATCACATACAGATGGTTAGAGAGAGAGAAAGAGAGAGAGAGACAAAATCACACACAGAG